>NC_134859.1:32870000-33062500 GCF_049852395.1 Peromyscus maniculatus bairdii
GCTGGGGTACACAGAATGCATAGACTCTGTGTTTCCTCTGGTTTGACAGTCTTCAAGTATGCATGTCTTTGTGTACATGTTATAAAAGAATATTTAAATGTTTCCTATCCAGAATAGTGTCCCAGCTACTTAGACTTGAGTTTCTGGTAAGATATTTTATCTATTAAATGGCTTTTATGAACTACATATTTCTTCAAGCCCTATGAATGATATTGGCTAGCTTTTAGAGTACTAGAGGGTACTGTGCAGACTGTTAGGGGAAAAATTCATCAACAATCTTGTCCAACTGTAAACTCTGGTAGCTACAGAATGCTTGGCCTGGCAAGACATGTCATGGATGCAACGGTGGCATGAATGTTATAGATGTTGCCAATCACATTCTGGTTGTGATTAAGGCCTGCTATAGATGAGCAAACACATGTCTAGTACTGTGAATCTGATCAAAAGACGATGGTGAGGAGCTCACAGGCCCCAGGGGTGAACCTACTACTATTTTTCTAAATGGACATAGTATCAAACTACCTCCTCATTTGTATCTCTATACTCACAGATTAGTGCAGCTCTCAGTTATCATCAGAGAAGTTTCTTAGTACAGTAGATGATATTTAACACAGAAACTGACAGCTGGTCAAAATATAAAAATTAACCACCTGTGGTGTTAATAAATAAATAAATAAATAAACAAACAACTGTATCACAACTCATCCTCCACAAGGCTCAGCAAACATCACAGAAGAAGGAGCAGAAAGACTGTAAGAGCCAAGAGTAGGGAATCTTGAAAAGGAACAATGTCTTCTGGACATAACAATATCACTATCATCGTGAGCTCACAGCAGCTGGGGTTGCCTGCACAAGACCTGTACAATCTCAAGCTAGTCAACATTACAACATGGAACAAAGAGGGACTCATGATTCCCCACTCTGAACTGAGGAGTTATAAACAGTTTATAGCTTCTGGGGGAAGGAGAATTGATGTTCTTTAAAGGTGTGGTCCCTGGTTAGGTCAACCATGCTCCAGGGATGGCCTCATCACAAATTGGATGGGATGGATTATTTTTAAAGGGGGTGAACATGAAGTTGGAGGGGAGCTTGATGGTAAAGAGTGCATCTAAAAGAAATTTGGAGGATGATTGGGGTAAATGTGATCAAAATACATTGTATATGAAATATGTGAAAATCTCAAGTGTTGATAAACTACTGTATTTTTTATTGTTAAAACTGGCAAGTCCTTCAGCCCTGAAAACTCCAGGCTGATGGGGAAATGAGTTCCTGATAATGCTCACAGCACAAAGTGGCAAGAACTGAGAGCTATGGAAAGAGGGGTGAACACAAAAAGAGGGAGAGCTTGCTGCACAGACCCAGAAAGGCAAGCAACATTTAGATGGACCTCCAAGGAAGAGTATTAGAAAGCTGATTCTTAGCTAACAAGTCATCAACCTTATCTTACAAGCTACATGCACTTGTATCTATTTCTTCCATCCCCAGGACACTCTTCCATCTTCCTCTTTTTGGAATATTTACCACCAAAATTTATATATTTGGAATATATCATCAAGCAGCAGGTTCTCAACCTGTGGGTCATGACCCCTTTGGGGTCAAAGGAACCCTTCACAGGGGTCACCTAAGACCATCAGAAAGCATATTTACATTACAATTCATAACAGCAGCAAAATTATAGTTATGAAGTAGCAACAAAAATAATTTTATGATGGGGGGGTCACTACAACATGAGGTACTATATTAAAGGGTCTCGGCATCAGGAAGATTGAGAACCACTGATCTACATAATCAAGGAGGGAGCTTAATGTCAGATGCCATCAGGGTCTTCCTCTCCACACTCAGAATAGGCCTCTATTCAGCAATTCAGGCCTCCTTGGCCTAGGGCTTCAAGTCTGGAACCAGTGCTTCGAATGGCACCCATGGCAGCCAGTAGTTACCGTCCAGTGTCTCATTGCCCCGAGGCTCTCACTATGGTTCCTGCTCCCTTAAGTCCTAGCTGTTTGCTGCCTTTTTTGATCCATCCTGTCTTGTGCTCTATGAACATCTCATAGCTTCCACCACCATATCCAGCTTCCAAAGCCTCCCAAACACTTAGTAGCAAAAATCTTTACAAATAAATTATCCTATTTAATGCATTGAAGCTGGACACTTGGTTTTAGGACCCACAAAAGCTCTCACATCAAGGTCAAATCCTCCTTGCCAAAGACCACCAATTCTTTTTCCACTCACCACTACCCAGTTCCCCTTATGGCTTTGATCTTTCCCTTCAAGCGTTCACTCCCTCATTTGAAAATAGATAGCCTCAAACCCAAAGCAGTTATTTTACATAGGAATTTTGAGCCATATCTAGGCACTTGTTAATGATGAGTCTTTGAAACCCATTAAATGTAATGTTTTCAGGTTTGCCACATATAGATTACTGAGCTGGAAAATGATGTCAGACCTCAAGTATCCTTGATTCAGTTTTATGGACAATTAAGCTGAAAGTGGTGCTGGGACTTAAGGAATCAATTCAATTAAATGTATAGAATAGAGTGTCCATCTCCCACAGCTTGTAGTTTCTAGAATTTCATGCTCAGACTCCATGCACAACACGAATGAGCCAACAGTAACGAGCTATAACAGAAAATAACTCAGCTACCACGACAACTATCTATCAAGGGCTCCATGAAAGCAGGGACCAAATCCACTTTGTTCGTTGCCAAATCCCCAATGCCTGACACACTAGAGCAAGTACTGTTTATACGTTTTTTTGAATCAATGGATGTCAGACATAGGCTAAGCACTTTATCTACATCATTTCATTTAATTCCCTCAGCACCATGGCAGACATTCTCATTTATAGCCAATGTGACGATGGAGGCGCTGAGCGGTTAAGCCAACAAGAGGAAGCTAGGGCAACCTAAACGCAGGCTCCGCTAACTCCAAGGCTTAGGTTGTTAAACCCTATGCTGTAGCTCATCCCACACCACTGCCAAAGTGCCGGTGGTAATAAAGTGATGGATTTTACGAAAGACTTCATTCTAGGACCTGTCTTATTCGGAGTCTATGCTTTAAGCAATGGGGACAGGATAGGACCAAAGCAGACTCAATCCTTTTTTTTTTCCCTTGTGTTGATGGAGTGAGACACAGTTTAATACACAACTGCTGTTACCTCCGAACATGGCAGGAGAGAGCGAGCACAGCTGGGGCTGGGAATACAAGCGCAGGACAGGGGAGGTTACTAGGAAGGAGTGATGCTGAAGCCTGAGGGATGGAGAAAGGGTTGCCAGGGTGACAAGAAGCAGGACAGTGGGGTGGAAACAGCACAGGGAGAGAGCGGTGCAGACGAGGAACAGTAGGATGCTCAGAGAGGCTGGAATGTGAGGGGATGAGACTGGGTAAGGCCAGAGACTGCAGTTCTAACTGTCTTCCAGGTGGTGTTGCTGATGACCAATGATAGTCTTCTGTCTGAGACAGAAGAATGAGAAGACCCAAATGCTGTGGGACGGTCTGTATGTCAAATTGCTCTGATTGGTCAATAAATAAAACACTGATTGGCCAGTGGCCAGGCAGGAAGTAGGTGGGACAAGGAGAGAGGAGAATTCTGGGAAGCGGAAGGCTGAGGAGGGAGACACTACCAGCCACCGCCATGACAAGCCGCATGTGAAGACACCGGTAAGCCACAAGCCACGTGGCAAGGTATAGATTTATGGAAATGGATTAATTTAAGCTATAAGAACAGTTAGCAAGAAACCTGCCACAGCCATACAGTTTGTAAGCAAAATAAGTCTCTGTGTTTACTGGTTGGGTCTGAGCGGCTATGGGACTGGCGGGTGACAAAGATTTGTCCTGACTGTGGGCAAGGCAGGAAAACTCTAGCTACACCCAAATGTATAGCAGGACGGAGCCACTGCTAGGAGAGCAGTAGGTGGACTGGAGAAAACTCCAGCTACATCCTAGAGTGAAATATTTCATAAAAATCACTTTATTACAAAGCAATGTTCAATGTTGCTTTTTTTTTCCTGATCCCCTGAGTTAGAAAAAAAAAGATGCCTACAATGTAGCAAAAAAAAAAAAAATGTATTTCTCTCCCTGTTGTCTTTTTCAAGGAATCAGTAGTCCAAGTGCATGGTATCGGATACCAACAGACAAGCTCACTCATGCTCACAACAAAGTGACACCAATTGTCCATTCAGTTCAAAGGGGAAGGGATTTATAGGCCCAAGTCAGAGGGCTGCTGCATAAAGGAGCATCAGCAAAGGAAGTGAAGCCGCTCCATAAGCGCCAGGTCACAAAGTTCTGTGGGACAACCTACAAAGCTTGAAGTGAGGGCCGGGAGGCCAGGAAAGCACTCAGCAGACAGCTGCAAAGGGCAGGTGCTGGGGACTTCTCTGATACCTTCTAGTGTTCATTGTTAAGAACACAGACTCTGGCACACGCCTTTAATCCCAGTGCTCGGGAGGCAGAGGCAGGAAGATCTCTGTGAGTTCAAGGCCAGCCTGGTCTACAAAGTGAGTTCCAGGACAGCCTCCAAAGCTACCCAGAGAAACCCTGTCTCGAAAAACCAAAAAAAAAAAAAAGAAAGAAAAAAACCGGGCAGTGGTGGTGCATGCCTTTAATTCCAGCACTCAGGAGGCAGAGGCAGAGACAGGAGGATTTCTGTGAGTTCAAGGCCAGTCTGGTCTACAGAGCAAGATCCAGGACAGGCACCAAAACTACAGAGAAACCCTGTCTCAGAAAAAAAAAAAAACCCACAGACTCTGAGGGATAAGTTAAAATGTCTCCTCTAATTTTGATAAAGCCCATTGAAAGAGGGGTAGCAGAAAAGGAAAGTTTCTTCACAACCATAATGACAACCTGAATCATTCCTTTTACCAATTCTAGTAAAGCTCCATATTTGCATCATTTACTGAACTATGTATGTGAACCAACAAAGTTACTAATGCATTCACAGACAGAAGTAAACACACACACACACACACACACACACACACACACACACACACAACTGAGGAAAGATCACTAAAGCCATGTGAACAGAAACTCTAACTGATCTCAAATTTTATAAAGATTTTACTTTTGACAATTGGTAAGATAGCAGTCCAACTTCAGATTGGAGCTCTGGTGTTGCCCCACCCACTCTGGGAGGTGTGGTAAGCACACACCTGCATGCTGTAAGTGACCCTCCCTGGCACCCACAGTAGCCACCTTATTATCACAGTAGTGACCTTATTATCATTTTTGCCAAGACATGGCTTCCATTAGCTCCTGCACATGGCATTCCAAGTAGCCATTAACTGATCAGAGCTGGCACTGAAATGAAGCTTGCTTTTGCTGATTCGGAGCACAGAGCAAAAGTCCTCTCTTCCTCCCATGTGGCATGCTTGGCTCAGCCCCCATGACCTACCAACCAAAGATTCCCATTCGAATCACAGTCTCCTTCCCGTGCCTGTTTTGAACACACAGGCCTTTCTTGAATGGAGGCCAATGTTAATCCATTTAATGCCTTTCTTCTTATAGTGCTTTTGACTTTTTCAAAAGCATTGTAAATTACATTACTATTGCATTCTCAGAAAATCCCTGAGAGCTAGGTTATGAAAGTCATATAATCTCCCAGAGAACTGAGGCCTAGAGGGTTGAAATGAATCACAGAAAATCACCTAATGAGTAAGAAGAAAAATTGGGTCATAATCCAGTGAGGCTCCAGCTGCCACTCCTAAACTCTCTGCCCGATGCTCATCTGGATCTTACAGGGAGGAGCACGCCTTCCGCTTTTCCACTTGAACTCTACACACACACACACACACACCACACACACACACTATGCACACACACACACACTATGCACACACACACACTATGCACACATACAGAAAGGACACACACATGCACACTGAGAAGCCTGCACATAGAAAAAGGTACCCACCGGAAAGAGACAGGCCAACAGACTGAAACAATCAAACATATTCCGGGAAAAGATGATGTAGAGGCATACACTCAGGAAAAAACCTACAAGAAAAACTACCCAGAGCCAGGCGTGGCAACACACATCTGTAATCATAGCCCTATAGGAGGTTGAGGCAGGAGGACTGTGAATTCAAGACCAGACTAGGCTATATAATGAGTCCCTCTCTGAAAAGGAAAAAAAAAAACTTTTTAAAAATACCCAGAGAAACACAAACACACAGACAGATGCAGTGACATCACACAGATATATGTAAATACAGACACAGACATACAAAAACAAAAGACACCGAAAAATAAAAGTATGCTAAATAATAAATTTTCATTTCATCAGCCCAATATAGGAAATCTGTTTTCTTCTGTGGCACTCTCAGTGGGAGCTGTGATGAGCATTCTAGCCCTGACTTTGTTCTAGGAAGAACAATCTTCCCTCTGTGAGCCCAGTGATTTCAGCATGCTCAATGGGAGAAGATGGCTCTTACCAGAACTGGCATGTGGTGATCTATACAGCACTCATCAACTTACTAATCAATCATTCATAACCCAGTTTTAACCCAGTTTGTGTTGAGATGTTCTCGGAGGCGGCCATGCTTATCGTGAGAAATCAAGGATGTGTTGTAGCTGTCTAGTTGGGTTCTGATAACCCTGTCTGAGGTCTGAATCCCTATTGCAACTGTCACATTTGCTTTAAGAACATGCTGTTTCAATGCCAGAGGTCTGGGCCACCACCTGTGCTATGTTGGTGTCCCAGAACCTCGCTGCCATGGGGGCCATGCCAACCTGAATGGCCTGCTCAGTCACACAGGGCCAGGCCTGGACTGCTGCCATGGGCCATGTCTGGGTCTGTGGCCCAACAGTAGCCAGGATCTGGGCTGATGTCCATGGCTCATGTTACCACAGGGGGTCATAGGAACCATGCGTGTTAAAAGCCAAGGACTATGCTGAGCCAGCCCTGTCCCTCACTGGCCTTGGGATAGCTGGCCCTGCTCCTCACTGGACACTGCAGCAGGAGAGCTGGCACTGCCTCCCCACGGGAGAGCTAACCCCAACACTTGGGAGAAATGGCCCCACTCCTCACCACAGGTGTGGGAGGGCTGGCCCTGATGGTATGGGTCTAGGAGAGCTGGCTCTGCCCCTCACTTGAAGGCGTGGTATCAATGGTCCTGATCGACCAGCTTAGCTATCACCCAGACCCACATCCTGGGCCTTGGGTTGGCCCACCCTAACAGCTGCTGGAGTGCACAAAGGGACTGGTCCTGCAGAATGATACCACAGGATCTCCATGACATGCCATGGGGCATCAACAGGATATCCAAGAGGAGTTTTGATAAGGGTCCAGTGATGATGGTGTACCAGAAACCAGAGGCCTTAAACCAGACCAATGACTCATGGCAATGGACACTTTGTGGGTGGGGCTGATTGGACAAAAGGAGTATGCTGTGTGTGACACACTGCAGCTCCTGACGCCATTAGGATGAATGAAGATGTCCTGGAAAAAGGGAGGAGGGAGGTGGGTTTTTTGTTTTGTTTTGTTTTTAATTAATTTTGGGAGGAGCACACTGCAGGGCTGAAGGGCAGATATGAAGGGACTGGGAGGTGAGCAGGATTGGGGTGCATGTTCTGAAATTTTCAAAGAATTAATAAAGAATTAAATTTAAAATTAAAAAAATACTGGCAAACTGAATTCAACAATACATTAAAAGACTATTTCATCATGAGGGAAAAAAAAAAACCTTGCTATTTGTGCCATTATCTGATTTCCCAAGAATGAAAACATCTGATCTTGGTACTAAAGGTTGTAATGGATCTTTGACAAGAGGTAAGGAGAGGGAAAGAACAGATGCAACAGAGGGAAGGAATTCAAATTGTGACTTTTCTGGGCTGTTGGACAACACAGATGAAAGCCATCTTCAGCCTCTTCGTTATATACTTCCTGATTAGTCCAGACTCTCCTTACAGAAAATTTACTCAGGCACACTTGGTTATGTACACAAATCCACCCTCTTGGAACCAATGTTACTTCTGCCTTCTCCCTGGGCTTCTGTCTGTATGAACTAATTACATTCTCTAGTGTTTATGCCCTCTTCAGATGGTGTATTCGAGGTCTCTCCTTGTTGACTGGCATCTTCTTGCTATGTCCTCATGTAGACTTTCTTATTTATATATGCATCGCTAGTCCACCCCCTGCATCCAATATCCTAGTATCCTTGCTCATAGTGTTCTTTGATATCTCAACTATCCCAATACTTCTTTCTTGCTGAGCCTAGTTTGATTTAGTTTTATCTCACAGCATCTTTAAGGAACTCACCTGCTATTGTCTGTCTGTCTCTCTCTCTCTCTCTCTAAAATTCATATATTTAACCGTTAGAATATGTCTTAAGTCTTATCTCTTAAAATATGAGAGGCCACAACTTGAGGTTCAATAGCACTCAAAAGCGTATTCACCTCTCAGTCTCACTCAACACCTCTGGGTCTCTCTAGGCTTTGCCTTCACTTTCTCAGGAGCCACAGGCTGAACAATACTTCGTTGTGCCCACAAATGTAGCATCAATCCCCTGGTGAACTCAAAGAATGCTTATGGGAATGAAGCCAGAGCAGGCAGTGATTTAAGGGACCAGTAAGAATCTTGCTTTCTGAAATGCTCTACCACATGCCTGTCAACTTTTTTTTTTCAGTTGATACAGGGTTTCTCTGTGTACCTATGACTGTCCTGGAACTCACTTTTCAGACCAGGCTGGCCTCAAACTCACAGAGATCCACCTGCCTCTGCCTCCTGAGTGCTGGGGTTAAAGGTGTGCACTACCACCACCCCGCTGCCTGTCCACTTTTTGCCCCAACATCAAACACACTCTAATGTATAGCAGTGATTTAAAATGAGTCATGAACCAATTTGGTGAAATTGAAAAATTATGCGACTTCCATTGAACTCCTGAGACAAAAGAGGCTAAAGCTACTGAAATTTTGGCTTCTGGCTCTGAACCTTGTCTTTAACAGCTGAGCCATCTCTCTTGCCCCAAACTGCAGCTTCTGGTAGCAAACCTAGATCCTCGCCTTACATATAAACCTCTAAATAATTCTTTCTCTAAAAACAAAAAAAAAATGGGGAGAATAACCTAAAACCTGGAACTTCAATAAATTATGTGATCACAAAATGTATAAAATGTAAACAGCTGTTAAGTGTGGATGCAGTATAACATTTAGTAAGGATACCGAGAAAGAGTAATATGAGGTAATGAGGAAGGATGCAAGGCAGGAAAAGGACATGAATTCTAAAGGAGGACATAATGCTGTTTTTCTAGTTTCAGCTCTCACAGTTTTGCTGTGGTTGTTGTTGTTAGTGCTCAGTGACTACATAAAAATTAAGTGACAATCAAAGAATAAACCAGAATCAAAGCTCCACAGTTTCAGAATGACCTTTCTAACCCTGTGGAAGCTCACCAAAGTGCTCAGAGTTTGGGACCAGGCAAGTATTTGAGTGGCTAGCTTAATAAGGCTGTGTGATATTTTTTGTGAGTTTACTATAATAGAGTGATTTTTATAAAATAAATGTGCAAAAAAACTAAATTGGTGTTCATTCCTGCACACATAATGGATTTTTGACTAGCTAGAGTAGCTAGAGTTTTCCTGCCTGGCCCACAGTCAGGACAAATCTCTCTCACCCGCCAGTCCCACAGCCGCTCAGACCCAATCAAGTAAACACAGAGACTTATATTGCTTACAAACTGTATGGCCATGGCAGGCTTCTTGCTAACTGTTCTTATATCTTAAATTAACCCATTTCTATAAAACTATACCTTGCCACGTGGCTCGTGGCTTACCGGAGTCTTCACATGTGGCTTGTCATGGTGGCGGCTGGCAGTTTCTCTGACTCAGCCTTCCACTTCCAAGAATTCTTCTCCTCCTTGTCCCGCCTATACTTCCTCCTGCCTGACTACTGGCCAATCAGTGTTTTATTTACTAACCAATCAGAGCAACACATTTGCCATACAGAACACCCCACAGCACCACTCCATCTTGGCTTATTTCTGCTGATCTAAGGTAGACCAAACCAGCGTCATGTGTAAAACCTTCCTCCCCTCCCTTCAACCTTATGTCTCAGGTGTTTTGTCTCAGAAACAGGAAGCTGACTAATGTGAGCCTGAAGGCATTTCTTCCTTCCCCACATGGGAAGCATCTCTCTCCTTGACACTGGTTGGATTTAGAAGAGGAGAAAACGCTTTCCTTCCTGCATTCTTCAAAGTGTCCTTCCTCCTTCTGATGCTAAAGCCAGGTACTGTGGTCTCTAACTTGGTTCACTTAGCTCTTAGAAGGTACTTCATGCAGGACCAGCTGTCCAAATTGGTGCTTCTGTGCAGAGATGCTTATCATAGGGTATTACTCAGCTGCCATCTTGCTCTGCTTATGTTACTGTTATAAGTCTGTGTGGGGAGCCAGACCAACCCAAGACTTTCTCAGAGGCCCTAGTGAAAGAATGAGGGGAACCTGAGTTCTGTGTCTTTGTCTTGGAACAGACTGGGCAAGGTGTGCCTGATGATGGAAGCAGTGTCTTAAAGAAGTCAAGGTTGCAGTTTCTGGGGACCTGATTCTTCCCCCTTGGCTGTGGTTATCAGTCCTAAGTGTCTGGAGTATCCTGTGTTCTTTTTGCCAATGTTGTCTGACTTAGCTCTCTGCTGATGTTGGCCATTTTCCCCTGCAAATATTCTATATGCTGCTGTACTTCTTAACAAACATGCTTGGCATAAGTCATCAGTTTATGCAAGACTTCCTGGTCCCAGTCGTTTCTTTGTCTTCTTTATTTCTCATCTTCTTTATTTCTTGTTCTTGGTCCTCCATTCAACACCTCACCTCTAGGCACCCTTATTCCTGCAAGTTTGGGTCATATACATTGTAGCACCATATCTGCTGTATCATACAGTTTTGCATATAGAACAACCAAAAACTACTTGGCCAATGAATTAATGGTGTCATCAGGACATAGCAATCTGTTCTTTAACCAAAGAAATACTAATTCTGAATCATATGTGACAAGACCAGAATCTGCACTTCAATTTCTTTGCTCAATTATCTCTACCTGACTTGTGCCATATCTTCAAACTTTCCATGTCACGTTTCCACTCCTATAACATTCCCTAACACAGCATAGCACTTGCATGGGCAACCACAGGAAATTCTTTAGAAATTCTATAAAAAGACAATAAAAGAATACAGGTCAGAGCTGTAATTATGATCATTAAAGCAGAACTCAAATGTGTTGTGCATGATTAAAAATGACTGTAGGATCACTTGACAAAACAACTGTATGATTATACAGTTAAGATATGAGCAGTCTGCCTCACCCTTGTGAAAATTTGATCTTGAAATAACTACCATTTCTAAACCTTGGCTTAAAAAAATATATACAATTTTGCTTTTGTCTTTCACAAGTTTTAGGTGTCAGAACTACTGTGATCCAAAACCACTCAAAGGACCCGGATATGGTGGTGTATGCTCATAGTCCTAGCACTCTGGGGACTGAGGCAGAGGAGTATACATCTGAGTTCTAACCTGGGCTATAGAACAAAGCTCTGTTCAAAATAATAAGAGAGGAGGGAAAAGAGGGGGAGGAACAGAAACAGAGACAGAAAGACACAACATGAGAAGGAGAGGAAGATGGAGGTAAACGGAGAAATAAGGAAGAAAGGGAGGGAGGGAGGGAGGGAGGGAGGGAGGGAGGGAGGGAGGGAGGGAGGGAGGGAGGGAAGGAGGAGGCATTTTACCATTTATTAAAGATGAAAGCAAACTTGTGTTCTAATGATAATGCAATTTTTCATTCTAATGTGGGTGTTTACTTTTACATAAAGAATTAAATCTCAGACAAATATTTGATACTGCAGGATGAAAACCATTTTCAACATTTTTCAAATTTGATCAATACTTCGTTTTTATAATCATCATTTCTGAGAATGCTGCTTCACATGTAGCATCAATGGGCTGACATACGTTTGGGACAATTTCAGGAATGGTTGGAAATTCTGTTCTAATCCCAAGCCAGAATTCACTGAATACTATTTTTTTTTGAGAAACTCAAATAGTAATGTTTTAGTCACTGAATTTGGTTTCTTGCATAATGCTGGGTAACTGCAGCATTTAAGACCCAAGAGCAACATATTTCAGAACATACCCTACAGGTATCAAACCACCACAATATACACAACTATATTACAAGAACATCTTTATGAATTTGCTGTAGGGCAAAACAAATAACAATAAGACTAAGCCTTGAATAACCACACCGTTAATGAAAAACTAGTTACATAAATTATAAATCCCATCTACACCATAAGAGACTATGATGCTGTGGGATGTTCTGTATGTCCTGTGGGAGCCCGTTCTTGGGTTCCTCATGGCTTTACACAGCAGGTCTGCATAGAGGATGATTAGGATCACAGGCCTGAGTGCAGGTGTCTGAGATGGTCCCCACTTGGCTGTGCTGGGGGATGGTCTATATGTCAAGTTGCTCTGATTGTCAATAAATAAAACCTCATTGGCCATGGCTAGGCAGGAAGTATAGGCAGGACTAACAGAGAGGAGAAATAAAAGAACAAGAAAGCAGAAGGAGTCACTGCCAGCCACCACCCTGACAAGCAGCATGAAAAGATGCCGGTAAGCCATGAGCCGTGTGGCAGGGTATAGATTTTTGGAAATGGATTAATTTAAGCTATAATTTAAAAACAGCAAGAAGCCTGCCACGGCCATACAGTTTGTAAGCAATATAAGTCTCTGTATTTACTTGGTTGGGTCTGAGCGGCTGTGGGACTGGCGGGTGAGAGAGATTTGTCCTGACTGTGGGCCAGGCAGGAAAACTCTAGCTACACTATGAAGTTAATATAAAAGGTCAAATAGGTTAGATGTATATCGATTATCCCAGGAAAATCTTTGTGAAGTATTATTAAAGGAGAAAAGCAAATTGCCAAGCAAGTTATACTATGAGCCATGGGTCAGTAAGATGCCTCAGTGGGTAAAGGATCCTGCCACTAGACCAGACAAGCTGAGCTTGGTCCCTGGACCCCACATGGCAGAAAAAAAACAACTATTACAAGCTGTTCTCTGATGCCCAATGTGCGCATGCACACATACATAAATATATTTTTAATTTTTTCCAACATAAAAGTTTTATTGATTATTTGGGAATTTCACATCATGCATCCCAATCACACTCACTTCCTATTCCTCCCAGGTCTGTCCGCCACCCTCATTACTGCCCCACCTAAAATAAAAGAAAAAGAAAAAGAAGCCCAATTTGTCTTGCTCATATACTTACTAGAACATCAAACTCCCAGTGGCCAGCCCCTTAAAGAGAACTGATTCCTCCCCTACCAGAAGCCATCAGCTGTGGAGAACCACACTAAGTAACCTCCTCTCCATATACATACATATATATGTTTGTTTTTGTTTGTTTGTTTGGGGTTTTTGTATTGTTTTGTTTTGCTTTTTCGAGACAGGGTTTCTCTGCGTTGCTTTGCACCTTCTCTAGAACTCACTTGGTAGCCCAGGCTGGCCTCAAACTCACAGAGATCCGCCTGGCTCTGCCTCCCGAGTGCTGGGATTAAAGGCGTGCGCCGCCGCCGCCCAACTCATATATATGTTAATAGGAGTCTGGAGAACCTGTGGAAAGATATATTCTGTGCCAATAACAGTGAATACTGTAGCAGTGGGGTGGAATAGGTAGAAATTGTGCTTATAATTATATTAAGGGGAGTACTGGGGTAAAATATTAGCTTTATACATCTTTTGGACTTTTCACTTGGCGCATTTGCTGGATAGTTTTACATCAACTTGAGAGAAGCTAAAATCATCTAAGAGGAGGGAAACTCAATTAAGAAAATGCCTTCATAAAATTGGGCTGTAGGCAGGCCTGTAAGGCATTTTCTTAATTAGTGATTGATTGGGAAGGGCCCAGCCCACTGTGGTAGTGCCATTCCTGGTCTGGTGACCCTGAGTTCCATAAGAACACAGGCTAAGCAAGCCATGAGGAGTCAGCCAATAAGCAGCACCCTTACATGACCTCTGCATCTGCTCCAGCCTCCGGGTCCCTACACTGTGTGAGTTCCTGTCCTGACTTCCTTCGATGGTGAATAGTGATATGGACGTGTAAGCCAAATAAACCCTTTCCTCCCCAACTTGTTTCTCAGTCAGGGTGTTTCATCACAGCAATTGAAACCCTATGAGTACAGTAATCATGTTTTTTTTTAATGAAACAAACACAAATAAAGGAAATGAAGTTTTCCTACTAAATTTTTTAAAAAAGTAAGGATGAGTATCAGTCATGGCTCTGCCATATACTAACTGGTCTGGGTCAAGATGCCTGGATCTTCTGGACCTTTGTGTCCTCACCTATAAAGGAAGAATGTCAATGTTGACATTGTAGAATGCTTGGTAGGGTCAAGGGAGAACATCTTCTTGGGAAGTGCCCAATATAAACCTCAGCACCACATATCTAGTCTTGGCTGGTGTCCTATCTAAAGAAGCACAGGACAAGAGAATTTTTTTTAATCAAACACAAGTACTTGGAGATTCTGTTCATTCTCTCTCTCTCTCTCTCTCTGAGGAAAAAAGAAATCTTGCAAAATTTTGTTAAAATCCTTTCTCCTCCTATTTACCCTGTCAGTGCAGTATTCCTCCACACAGGTGATGATAGTGATGATGGTGATGATGATGATGATGATGATGATGATGATGATGATGGAGGAGGAGGAGTAGATGGAGGAGGGAGATAAAAGAAAAAAGTGATTTTCCAAGGCTTGACTGTGTGCCAGGAACTTTTTGTGTTCTGTGTTTAGCACCATATTCCAAAGTCAAAAATGGGGAAGCAGCAGAGTGCCAGGAATGTTGCCCAAGCAATTTTATTGCAAAATCAACTTTGGTTTTTAGATGGAGAGTGGCTATGTTGCCTGGCTGCCCTTGTAGCTCCTGAGCACAGGTGACCCCTCTGCTTCAGCCTCCCAAGTATCTAAGGCTATAGTCCTGTACCACTGTGCTGAGCTAAAACCAGCCTCCTTAACTATATTGTTGAAACTGGAGGAAATCCTGAATATCCCTCAAGACACCATGCTGCACCTACTCTTGGGAAATTCCCAACCATTTCCATCTGTTTTCTGTTTAGACCTAAAGGTCCTCAAATGCTACCCTCTGGTTACCTCATAAGTCAGCTCCTGTAAAACTCTTCCTTCCAGTGATTGGCCACAAATGGAAGTCCAGTCAGTCAAAACATGGTCTATGCAAGCCATGGATATGATACTCACCTGAACAACAAAAACAACTGATTCCATACCATCCTCCAAATTCAATCTTTCTCTATCCCTCAGATCTCTAACCCCAATATCTCAAATTCTCCTCCCTCAGTCTTCTCCCATTCTGTTCTTTCTTGCTTCAAATATGAGACATGGATTCTCTCTTCCTGCTCCTGGACCATGTGGGGCTGATCAGATATCACAAGTTCTCCTTCTGACCTCCCATGGAGGGAATAATGAGTCTTCAGCATGGTCATTCATTTGGACTCTTCTCAAACGGATTTTTTTTTTTTTTTTTTTGGTTTTTCGAGAAATGGTTTCTCTGTATAGCTTTGTTGCCTGTCCTGGATCTCACTCTGAAAACCAGGCTGGCCTCAAACTCACAGAGATCTACCTGG
Source organism: Peromyscus maniculatus bairdii (assembly GCF_049852395.1). NCBI lineage: Eukaryota > Metazoa > Chordata > Mammalia > Rodentia > Cricetidae > Peromyscus > Peromyscus maniculatus. Next base: position 32,885,614 of record NC_134859.1, read on the forward strand.
ATCTGCCTTCCTAGTGCTAGGATTAAAGGTGTGCGCCACCACCACCTGGCTCTCAAACAGAAAATTTTAAAGTCAAACATTCTAACAATACAATCCAAAGGGGACCAATGTGATACCTGCTGAGTACTGATAGTAGGAAATACTCAAAATCTGTTTTTGGTAATTAAACCATTATATTTTTATCAGAACAGGAAACCAAGCACAGCAGAAAAATTTTAATTTGTGATCTATAATACTCTAGAATGTGAGCCCAGGTGTTTTGGTATCATGTGGTATGACAGAATGCACAGTACACAGTGCGTGCGTGCGTGCGTGCGTGCGTGCGTGCGTGCGTGCGTGTTCAGAACTAAGACTGCAGTAAAGTCACATGATGTAACATGGGCAAGTACCACCTACAACACCTTGGATTCACTGTGTGTGTGTGTGTGTTTAATGCATTTTTTTGGTTGCTGTGTATTCAGAAACCTTCTACTGTTGCCAAATTTCTTATTGTTTACTTACACCTATTCTGCCTCATTATTCCTTTTCTTTAACAGAACCCATGCAACTCTATGGCTTAACCAGAACTGGATAAATTCTCACACCATCTGTCTAAGTCTGTTTCATGGCAACAGGATTGTTACCTGTATTCTAACCAAGACATCAGCATGGCAGACTTGTGAGCAGTTGGTGGGCTTCATTTTCTTAATTTCATATTTGACTGGATATTATGAAAGGAATTATTAAATTCTAAAATTCTGTGCTCAGAATTTTATCCTCTCAGGCCTAGAATAGGCAACTAAGGAAACACATAGAAAGAATGCTTCTTCTTCTCCCTTTCTTAGTAATAATGCCCAGTGCTCAGACACTGCTTTCCCTCTCCATCACTCCTTACAAACATTAATTGCACAATTTTACTACATTAGCAGTGAAGAGAGCCAGAGATGGCCCTGTAATTTTGGAGTCACTCTGGCATCCTTCATTGTCTCTCAAAATGGTACATTACACATCAGAATGTATGCTTTAACCTGATTTAAAGTAGGAAGGGAAGAAAAAAGGAAGGAAGAAAAGAGGTTGTGTTGTAAAGTAATGGCTTCCTCAGAAGTTTGCTTAGGGTTCTGGGACAGAACCCATGGATCAGAACCTGGAACCAGAATAGGGACTCAAATGATAATGTACATTTTTATGACTAGTGTTGAACTTAGCACATTACAGTTTGCATTTAAAGATTTATTTTATTTTAGTAAGGGAAAAGAGGGCTATGTGTGGCTATGTGTACCTGTGAGCACTGTTGTCTACAGAGTCCAGATGAGTATGACAGATGTCCTAGAGCTGGATGTGGTAGTTTGAATGTAATTGGCCCCCATAATCCCAAAGGGAGTGGCACTATTAGAAGGTATGGCTTTGTTGAAGTAGGTACAGCCTTGCTGGAGGAAGTGTGTCACTGTGGAGGTGGGCTTTGAGGTCTCTTTTGCTTAAGTTTCACCCAGTGTCACTGTTGACTTCCTGTTGCCTACAAGATGTAGGACTCTTAGTTACTACTCCAGCACCATGTCTGGTGCATGCTGTCATGCTCTCCATCATGATGATAATAGACTGAACCTCTGAACTGTAGGTGAGCCACCTCAGTTAAATGTTTTCTTTATAAGAGTTGCCATGGTCATGGTGTCTCTTCACAGCAATAGAAACCCTAGCTAAGACACTGGAGTTACAAGTGGTTTTAAGCCACTCAACATGAATGCTAATACCTGAACTCCACTGTAGCTGGAGTTTTCCTGTGTCCACCCAGGTCCTGCAACCACTCAGGCCCAAGTAAACACACAGAGACTTATATTACTTATAAACTGTATGGCCATGGTAGGCTTCTTGCTATCTAGTTCTTATAACTTAAATTAACCCATTTCTATAAATCTATACCTTGCCACATGGCTCATGGCTTACTGGTATCTTTACATCTTATTTCTCCTGGTAGAGGCAGCTGGCAGCATCTCCTGACTCAGCCTTCCACTTCCCAGTCTTCTCCTCTCTGCTTATCCTGCCTATACTATACTTCCTGCCTGGCTAATGGCCAATCAGCATTTTATTTATCAATCAGAGCAACACATTCACAGCACAAAGAAAGATATCCCCAGCACTCCACTGAAGCATCTCTGTAAGATACAATAATTTGCATTTCAAAATAAACATTTTATTAGGGAAAGGCATCAAGTCCCTCCTAAGAGAGAAAAATATCCTCCAAAATAAGGGGGGGAGTAAAATAGGTATATGTATTTATAATAAGCAACAATGCATACTATTCATGTTATAATTTATAATACCTTTATAATTCACCTCCTCCCTGTATTGTTTGGGGTTTTGGGGGTAGAGAGTGTCCTCCAAATGATTTTTTACTACCAATTATTTCATATTTACTACTTGGTAGACACCATGCTAAGTAAGTACATCCCTTGGTCTGTTTTCTGTGACTATAACAGAGTACCAGAGAATGGGTCATTTATAAAATAAAGAACTTTATTCTGGCTCATAGTTATGGGACTGAGAAGGTGCCAGCAATTTTTCTCCTTCTGGTGAGGGTCTTATATAGCTTCAATTCTCAGGGGTAAGCAGAAAACAACTGGATGCAGCAAAGAAATATAGGCAGATGCCTTCTATGAATGCTACTCAGCAGGGAGGAAGCTTCTGGGTCAGTACTAGCTTGATTTCCCAGGTCCTGTGATCAAAATGTATGGTATCATCTACAATGTGGTCTTACCATCAAGTTCTAGGGGACAATCAGTAGCAATGGGAATAGATTTCATTGTTTTGTGGGTGTCTGGGGATCACCCTGACCAACAACTTGAAGGGAATTTATCAAAAGATATTGTTATCATATGTTTAAGCACAGGGGTTAACGCAAAGGTGATTGAGGAGAGGGTTAGACATACCCAAGTGTATGGCACCCTCTTCTCAAGGAAGAATCGTCTCACGTGTCTTAATGGTGACTAAACGGACAATTTTAGGCTTTGGAATTTCATTGTTCAATGAGTTTTTGAGGGGCTCTCCCCTCCTCTCTATCCCCCTTTTTTTATCATTGAAATTATAGGATAGCTCTGTAGGTACCTTGGATGAAATTACAATCAGATAAGAGAAAGCCATGTGGTATACTTTAAATGAGAAATATTCCCCATAGGTTCAGATATTTAAACACTTAGCCTCAGGTTGGTGGTGGTATTTGGGCAGGTTATGGGAGACACAGCCTTGTTGAAGTACATCACTGAAGGGTCCATAGCCTCACCCCACTTACAGTTCACTCTCTTGTTTCATGTTTGCATTTGGAGATGTGATCTCTCAGCTTCCTGCTCTGGCTTCCTGCCATCTCTTCTTCCATACTGTCCCTGCCATTATGGATTCTAACCCATTGGAATCACTGTTGTACCCTGGGCGTGCGACCCCTGAAGAGACCACCAGAGATGCAAACTCATCGAAATGCAAAAGCAAGGTTTTTTGAAGCAGTTCAAGCCACACAGCAGGGACCTCATCGAGCACCCTGACGTACCAAAGGCTAGAGGAGGTGCCCACCCCTCTGCAAGCTCAGTTTTTAAAGGCAAAAATCACAAGGTGACATCAGTTAGGAGTGCTAGTACGGGTACAGTTCTGATTGGCTCAAGTTTTAGGGGCTTTCCAAAATTTCTGTGTTATCTTACTTTGCCGTTGTGACCGGTTGTTTGTCAAACTTTATAGACTATCTCCAGCATTAGGGCATTCTGTGGTTAATCAGTTGCTACCAGATAGTCCTTCAAACATCCTGACTTTGTACTTGTGAGTTCCTGGGACCTATGTCAGCAGCTCTGAGAATTTCAAAACTCGGGCCTATTTCAAGCTGGGGTGAGGGGCTTGTTTGAAATGGGGGTGCTTTGGTTCTTCAACCATAAGCCAAAATAAACTCATCTATAAGTTGCCTTGGTCAAAGTGTTTTATCACAGCAACAGAACTAGTGTCCCAAATAGTACATGTCTTTTCCCTGTAAATAAATAGGCTTTCTGGTGGGGTTATTAGATAATTATAGGTTTACAGATGGGAAGGGAGAAGGGTCTTAAGCAAATGTTAATTGTGCTAGAATTGTTTTTAAAGTCAACAGTCTTACCCAGCTATGAACCCTGTGAACTACAATGATAAAACAACTTGGTAAGATATACCCATGGATACCCAATAGTGGCATGGATGTTGTGAGTGTAACTATTTCCTTATTAGATTTAAGGTCTAGTCCATAGAAAGAAACACATAGCTGGTATGCAAATCTGGCCAGGAACCCATGGTTGAGAGCCTCATAGAGGTGAGCCTACCAAGATTATTCCACTAAACAGACATAGTATCAAACTACCCTCTAAATTTGTATCTCTCTACCCATAGTTTAGTACAACTCTCAGACCTCTTCAGAGAATTTTCTTTGTACAGTGGATGGTGGTTAACACAGAAACTCACAACTGGTCAAAGTACAGAGAATAAGGGTCAATGGAATGCTCAGCCACAAATAAGTAATCTATCACAGAGAGAGAGAGAGAGAGAGAGAGAGAGAGAGAGAGAGAGAGAGAGAGAGAGAGAGAGAGAGAATGAATGAGAACTCAGGGATCATTACACAAGAGGGTACGGGTCAGATTGGGAAGTACTGGGGTAAAACAGTGTCTTCTGGACAGAACAGGACCCCTCCTCTTATGAACTCAGTTTTCTGTAAGGCAGAGGTCCCTGGTAAGTTGATCACGCTCCAGTGCATGGCCTACACCCAGGAGTATGTAAGCAGAAAGAATTTGAGTCTATAGGTTATTTTATAAACAAATAAATAAATAGATCAAGCAGAGGCATGTGGATCTCTGTGAGTCCAAAACCAACGTAGTCCACACAGTGAGTTCCAGGACAGCCGGAGCTACATAGTGATACCTTGTCTCAAATGAATAGATAGATAGATAGATAGATAGATAGATAGATAGATAGATAGATAGATAGATAGATAGATAGATAGATAGATAGGGAACATGAGGTTTGGGGCTATAGAAGCAGAGTGGATCTGGGAAGAGTTTGGGGTAGTGAATAATATCAAAATATCTTATATAAAATTCTCAGGAAATTAATAAAAATATTCTTATGACATTTTATCTGTTTATTTGCTGGGTTGGGAGTAGGCATCAATATAGAAGTCAGAGAACAATATTCAAAAGTAAGTTCTCTCCTTTCACCTTGGGGGTTCCAGGTATCAAACTCAGGTCAGTAGGCTTGGTAGTAAGTGTCTGTCATGTCTATTCTTGGTTGTCAACATGACTACATGTAGAATTAACTAAAACCCAAGAGTCTGGATATACTTGTGAAGAGGTTTTTTTCTTAATTAAATGATTTGAAGTGGTAAGACCAATTTTTTATCCAAATCTTTTGAGGTACGAAGGTCCACCTTTAATCTGGGCCACACCTTCAGCTGGCAGCCTATATAAAGGACATAGAAGAAGGAAGCTTTCGCTCCTTGCTTGCTTGCCCCCACCTTCCTAGCAAATCCATTGGCATTAGAGCCTACTTCTTTAGGATTTCAGCATATAACAAAGCCCAGATAAGACATTCAGCCTCATAGACTGAACAACTACCCAATTCTTAGACTTTCCATTCATAGACAGCCATTGTTGAATTATCTGGACCACAGCCTGTAAGTCATTCTAATAATCCCCTTCCTACATATAGAGACTTATTCTGTAAGTTCTATTACTCTAGAGAACCCCAACTAATACAGCTGCCTTTACTTACTGAGCCATCTCACTAGTCCTGTGTCAAAATTCTGGAGTCACAGCTGCTGAGGAACTCCTTTCTCTTTTCATGTCCTTATAAGTCCTTTTCCCTGTCTTTCTGTTCTGCTGCAAAATCTAAGATTCACCTTTTAATACCATCAGAACTAGAGATGTAAGAACTTCTAAGTTTTTTATTTATCTCCCCAGCTATAAATAATGATGGGGTATACAAGTCTTCATATTATCTCATACTCATGGCTACTTGTCATGTGGGAAATCTAATGACTGAAGGTCTGATGGACTACATGACTGGGATGGGTGTCTCCTGAATGGGCAATTGAATAAAACGGCTACTTTAATGAGACAGTCACAGCCTCTGTCATATCTCATCTTTTTTAATGTTACTGGTGATACTTACATGCTCCATGTTTTAGATTGTTTCTCATCTTTCCCCTGTAACTTAAAGTCTACACAACTTCATATGTGTCTGATCCTCTAATATGTAGACTCCTGCTAGCATAAATGAGTTCTTTGGTGCCAACACCAAAATTAAGATCAATCTCTGACTCCCCTGTCCCCCAAAAAAAGAAAAAAGATGAAAACCTCTGCAAGGGACTTGGGTCACAGGGGATAGTCAGGTACTCCCAGGTAAACATCCTGTTTCAGTCACTGGAGAAGGTTGAGTCTAAGAGAGTATGGGAAAATGATGCAGTGGGAAGAGATACTCTTAGCTCTTCAGGAAAATCTTGTAAATGTAAGAACTAGTTTGTTAAAACATCAGTTGCCCTACTATGAGCTTTACATAGATACTTCATCCTTCCAGGAGTCTTTGGAGGTGGGAATGATAGATCATCTCCATAATAACACATGAGGGAACTCAGATAAAGTTCAGCTCAGAACCAAAAAAGTCCATATAAATAATGATCAGAACCATTCTTTAAACTAGCCTTTAGTGTCTCATCATTTTGGCTCCTGGGATACATCTCATATGTCAATAAAGTTTCAAAATGCAAAAGTTCTGGAAAGTGCATGTTCTTTTTGTTATTGGAGTACCTAAAGGCTCTATAATTAGTAAAATATTAGTCTTGGAGCTATTGAATGCATGTCACAAAAAGTAACCTACAAATGCCTTTTGAACATTACCCATCATGTAAGGCATATATCTGTGGATCCTTTCTCCAGTGTGTTGCATTTCATAGGTTACAGCTGTACCAACAACCTTCAGGAGAACATCTATGTGGGCTCAACTCACATAAATTGCACCAATTTAGCCACACAGGGATTGTGGGAAAGAGGGGGCAGCATTCCTCGATACTAGGTCTGCATATGTCTGTACCCTCCCAAACATGTGTTGAAACTTAATTCCCAATATAATATTATTTAAAGATATGCTCTTTAAGAACTGCTCAGGTGCTGGGCAATGGTGGTGCAAGCCTTTAATCCCAGCACTCAGGAGGCAGAGGCAGACAGATCTCTGTGAGTTCGAGTCCAGGCTGATCTACAGAGCAAGATCCAGGACAGGTGCCAAAAACTACACAGAGAAACCCTGCCTCTAAAAAACAAAACAAAACAAAAAACTGCTTAGGCTAAGAAATCTGTGCCTTTTCAGATGTGGTTAGCATCATTATAAAATTGCTTAAGGGGGCAAGTTTGGTACTTCTACACACTACTGTTCTTCTATCATATGAGGACACAATATTCCTCTCTTTTGGATGCCAAAGCCACAAGGCACCATCTTGAAAGCAGATACCAAACTATTACCACCTTGATCTTGGACTTGGCAACCTTCAGAGCTATGAGAAATAAATTTCTGTTGTTTATAAAGTAACTAGTCTCAGGTACTTGGTTATAGCAAAAGAATCAACATACTGAGCCTTTGGTTACATAAAGAAACCTCTTAGAAACAAGTTAGAAAGTATGAGCTATAGAAGATCTAATTTTTATCCAGGATAAAGGAGGGAAAGAAAAAAGAAAGTCTAGAGCCACTGTGGCCACACATGACTTAGGAAAATACTTTTGAAGAATAGGGATATATAATATTACACTATAAATCACATATACCACTATAGTGCTAAATATTTCTATCTCTTTTAGGAAAACTAGCTCCATCTCAGTTCATCTAAGTTCTTTCATGTGTTGTTATAGAAGCAATCACTCCCACCTCCAGAAGCTCCTGGAAGGATGGACTAGAATGTACACCACCTGATGCTATAACAAGCTAGTTCTTTTATAAACTAGGCTTACATAAAGAGATAGGAAATGTTAGAAGAAAAAGGCAAAAACAGTTTTCTTGATGTTTTCAAAACGGTAGGATTTCCTATACCATAAACTAGTTTTTAAAAAATCCAAGAAAAGGATGGCCTCACCTCTCAGGCGAGGGAGCTAAAAGTTTTGAGGACTAAGACCATCTTATGGACCACTGGGTTTTCTTCTATATGGAAAGTCTCTGTATATACTGAATGTGAAAAGGGGACTGAGGATGTGCCTCAGTTGATAAACTGCTTGCTGTACAAACACATGCACCTGAGTTTGGATCCCCAGCCCACACGCCAAAGCAGAGAATGGCAGCATGCACCCAGAGGCCCAAAGCTGGGAGGGCAGAGACAAGCAGATCCAGTGGCTCACTAGCCAACTAGTCTTGCCAAATGAGAGAGTTACCTGCTCAGGGAGAGGAAAAACTGTCTCAAAAAGTAGAGTGGATAATGACCAGGGAATGCACCCAACATCCACTGACCTCTGGTCACCACAGGCATGCACACAGTAAATACACATACACATGTATGCACACACGAATGAATACATACATAATACAAAATAACTAATTACATAGTTAATTAAATAGAAAAGTGAGGAGTAGGTTCCAAGAACTTCTAGAACCTGATCAGCAAGTGCACAGCTCTCTGTTTCCTGCCCACCTTCCTCTGAGACACTAAAGAACAAGAAGTTCAGACACCAGCGTTAAACTTCTCTGGGCTTTAGCCCTCATTTTCCATGTCCCCGTCTTCCTATCTGAGCCAGCATCATGATCTAGCCAGAACGGCATTCTTTTGAACTTATTTACAAGTTTTATCATTACACTTGCCTACATTATGCAAGCAGTTTGCAATCTCCCCTAATTCTCCAACTTTAATTATATAATTGAACAAGCCAAAAACTCATTTTTCCCAGGAAACATTAAACATTACCATCTTAATGAAATTCTTAATGAAATGGTTCACTATGCATGCAAATGACCAGTAGTAGCTGGGCCACTTGCTTATCACTGAGACAGGCAAAAGGACCAATGCTCTTTTTTCTGTCAATCACTAGGCATGGCAGTTCTCACCCTTACACCCCACACTAGAAGATGAGTCTCTGTGAGATACGTGGCTATTGGATGAAAGAGTTTAAATGAAGTAGGAAGGGGTCTCAGTCTATACAAATCAAAACTTATTTTCAGAGCTCAAAGAGTCCACTTGGGACTTTTCCTTACCAGTTCAAACAAAAGTTATCAACCCCCTTCTATTCTCTGGACAGTAGGGGTCTGACACAAAAGTGTTTACCTTCTCAACTGTCTTTTAAGATTGTCTCTAGGAAAAAAAATAGATGGCATCTGAAGTGTCAGCATCATTAATGGATACCCATTCCTTTTCATTTGCATTTTTAACATTCTTATTGCATATAAAGCTCAAATATTGTACATATTAATGACATCCCCGTGCCAAAGTTTGTCTGATGGAAGCTAACCTGTAAGGTAAATAGACCTGCTCACATTTACATCCAATAACATGGACAATGGAATCCTGTGCTGGGTACATACCAAATTCAATCACTTAAAAACAGCTAAAATTTTATAGCAAATACCTAGTTCCTAAAACATGTCAAATCATTAAATTAGCACAGCTGTTCTCAACCTGTGGGTCATGACCTCTTTGGGGGTCGCTGTGATAGTTTGAAACAAAATGGCCTCCAAAGGGAATGTATTACTGGGAGGTGTAACTTTGTTAGAGTAGGTATGGCCTTGCTAGAGGAAGTATGTCATTGTGGAGGCAGGCTTTGAGGTCTTATATATGCTCAAGATTTGCTCAGTGTGATAGTCGGACCACTTCCTGTTACTTACATGTCAACATGTAGCAGCTCCTTCTCCAGCACCATGTCTGCTTATACACCGCCATGCTCCCCACCATGATGATAATGGATTGCATCTCTGAACTTTAAATGAGCCACTCCAATTAAATGTTTTCTTTTATAAGAGTTGCCATGGCTGAGGAGCCCCCATGGAACTGGACCGGGCCCTCTGGATAAGTGGGACAGTTGATTAGCTTGAACTGTTTAGGTGGCCCCCAGGCAGTGGAGCTGGGACCTGTCCTTGGTGCATGGGCTGGCTTTTTGGAGCCTGAGGACTATGCTGGGACACTTTGCTCAGCCTTGGTATAGGGAGGAGGAGACTGGACCTGCCTTGGCTGAGTTTACTAGGCTAAGCTGACTCCCCAGGGGAGACATTGCCTTGGAGGAGGTGGGAATGGGGGATGGATTGGGGGGAGGGCAGGGGAGGGAGGACAGGGGAATCAGTGGCTGATATGTGAAATTAAGTTAATTATAAAATAAAAATATGTATTAAAAAAAGTTGCCATGGTCATGGTGTCTCTTCACAGGAATAGAAAATATAGTTAAGACACTTGCATAGCAGATGTCCTGCATATCAGATATTCACATTACAATTCATAACAGTAACAAAATTACAAGTATAAAGTAGCAACAAAAATAATTTTATGGTTGGGGATTACCACAACATGAAGAATTGTATTAAAGGGTCAGAAAATGTCAACAGAAAAATGTCAAGATGCCCAAAGTGCCAACACAGAACAGAACCTTACCCTGAATACCCACAGTACTTTAGACAGAGTGGCCACCACTATAATGTGCTTGCATTCTCGCTCGCTCTCGCTCTCTCTCTCTCTCTCTCTCTCTCTCTCTCTCTCTCTCTCTCTCTCTCTCTCTCTCTCTCTTCCCCCCCTCTCCCTCCTTCTCTCTCTCTCTCTCTCTCTCTCTCTCTCTCTCTCTCTCTCGTTCCATTTTTTCCCAGGAAAACTTAAAGGCAAAAGAAAAACAATGTTTGTACTTTTTCTTTGTTTTGTTTTCCTTTTTATTTTTGTTTCTGAGATCCTGGAACTCACCGAGATCCACCTGTTCTGCCTCCAAAGTGCTGGGACTAAAGCATGTGCTGCTATGCCCGGCTCTGTTTGCACAATCTTAAAACCCTTATTGAGATGTAATTCACCATGCAGGGCACCCCTTTGAAATGTAAAATCAAACAGGGTTTGGTACATTAATAATATTAATGTTGAAAATAAATCTCCAAACAAAAAAAAAAAAAAAATGCCGGGCGGTGGTGGCGCACGCCTTTAATCCCAGCACTCGGGAGGCAGAGCCAGGTGGATCTCTGTGAGTTCGAGGCCAGCCTGGACTACCAAGTGAGTCCCAGGAAAGGCGCAAAGCTACACAGAGAAACCCTGTCTCGAAAAACAAACAAACAAACAAACAAAAAAAAAAAAAGAAAAAAAGAAAATAAATCTCATAACTTTTGGCTTTTTAACCATTTTCAGTACACAATTACGTTGTATTATTTATATTTAAAGTGTTTCGCAATTAATACCAGTATCTATTCCTCAACTGTTTTTCGTTACCTCAAATAGAAACTTTTTCTCAGCACCAATCATCACCTCCACACTCCTCTCAGACCCTGGGTCTCCAGTTAACTTTCTGTGCCTTTTCCCCATGCGTTTTCCCTAAGCCCAGCACACCAGTGCCCCTCACTGCAGACTCGCTGCCTGCTGTCTGTAGGCTCCGTTACCTGCAGGCAGCCAGGCTCTGTGCAAAAAGAAACCATGCTAGTCTGGAAAAACAGAGTCAGCCTGTTTTCCCATCATTGTATTGTAGTAGATTATTACTGTTTTGTTTGATTGCTAGATGGTATTGTCAATCTCTCACAACTTTGCTATAGGCATGTACAGGAAGTAAAACAGGGCGTTTATAGGGCTGGGTACTGTCTGCCACTTGAGTCAGCAGTGAGGCTTCCTGTAATGTGCCCCCGAAGAGAAGGAGGGAGGGAGCAGCTGCGTTTCGTATGAATGGGGTCATAGAGAAGTTGCTCTTTTGTGTCTGGGTTTCTTCCCTTAACATAATACTTTTAAGATTCCTCTGTATGTTACCATGTGTCAGACTTTTGTTCCATTTATAGCTTGATGATATACCATTATATATTATATGAGTAACTTGTCTTGTCATTATGACCACAATACATGACAGAAACTACTTGAGAGAGGAAAGATGTTTTCAGGCTCATGATTCCCAAGGTTTCAGACCAGCACGGCAGGGAAGGCATGGTGAAGCACATGGCAGCAGGAATGTACGACGGAGGCTTACTCACATGCCATTGACCAAAAACAAAGTAAAGACAGGCAGAATGCAGGAGAATAACACCTTCAACACAGCCTGGAAAGACGGTTCAGTGATGAGAGAGTTCAAGTTCAGTCCCAGCACCCACATCAGGTGGCTCACAACCACCTGTTAAGTCCAGCTCTGGGGTATCTATCACCCTCTTCTGACCTTCGAGAGAGCGCGCTCACACGCGCGCGCACGCGCACGCACACACACACACACACACACACACACACACACACACACACCTCAAAATAAATCTTTAAAACACACACAAAAAAAGCAACCTTCAAAGCTCTCCCCTAACAACCTATTTCCAAATCTACAGGCTCCATGGCCCTCAAAGTAGTACCACAAGATGGGGACCAAGTGTTTAAAACACAAGTCTGTGGAGACTATTTCAGGTTCAAGTCATGACATACACATATAGTACATTTTTCTGTATCTGTTCACTTTCCACTGTAGAGTCATCTTTTAAAATACTTTGAATGCAGAGCAATGAAAAACTCCATACATCAATTCACAGCACACACTTATCACCAGTCAAATCAGACCCTTTCTCTTTAGATTTTTTTTTTTCATGCAGACAGTTATCCAATTCCCTTTCTTCCAGTAGGTAGCCACTCTAAGATGTTTTATGTAGATCTTTTTTAAAATATGCATGAGGGTATATGGAATGCATAATTGTACATATCATTTTAATTCACATAATAAAATACAGTTTATATGAATTTCACTGTTTATTCTTCACTCAACTCTCTTTCCATATATATGGAATAATATAAATAGTATATAAATATAATAAATATAATCATAAAATATAAATAAAATATGTAATAATAATACATATTACTACATCTAGTTGGTGATTAACTGTTTAATGTATAGTCTCTGAAATATAGCATACAGAGATCAGATGGTCTGGTTTTAGGATATCTTCTCCAGTGAACACAACTCCCAGGGTGGTTGTTACACTCCTCTGCAAAGGACTCTCCATCCCACCACAGGGCTGCTTGCTCATGCACATTTGATGCTGCTCTGCTCACAACAGTTAGGAAACAGGCAATGCCTTTCTTAGTCTGGTTCTCTTCCTCTCAGTATTGTGGGTGGAGAGGACACTGAACCAGAGATTCTTGATTGGCAGTGTGTCTCAAATGAGGGGGGGAACTGTTTTCTGACCAACATGCCCGGCTTGGAAGCAAAAATCTCAAGAAGTAGAATCCTAGTACAAATAAATGTCAGGGGAATACCATGGAATTATTCCTAGCTCAAACCCCTCCACACAGCAGATATCTAAATAGATACTACAGAACGGTGCTTTTCCTTCTGTATGTCAAGATCATACAGAAAATGGCATGGCCAGCATCCTGCATCAAACTAAAGACTTATGTCTAGCAAAAAAAAAAAAAAAGAACAAAACATGCACCTATGTTCTATTTTCTGAATATGAAATCTCTTTCAAAAGCCTTTGCACTGACCTCCTCTCCCTTCTACAGTGTGTTTCGTAGATTAACTACTCTAGGTTCACCCTCTCACCTGCAGCTCTCAGGGCTCAGTCTTCCAGCAACTTGGATCAGGCCCTCTGGTACTTGTATTTGATAAAAGCTGAAAGAGACTGAGAACATCTTTCATTTCTATTCCCCTCAGAAATTTGTGTAGCTCAGCAGGGTCACCGCTGAACCTTCCCTTTTTTAAGGACTACAGCGTGGTTTCTATAGTCTGGTTTCAAAACAAAATACCTGCACCATTCTGCATCTCGTTCTCCAAACCTTGTTTTAATGCCAATAATCAAGAACTCATCTTTGCAGCCTTCTTTTTATTGCTCTCAAATACTGACATTAACACTCAGCACTTCAGGAAACAGAAAGAAAAAGTAATTACTATAATCTCGCTGAGCAAAATCATTTTTCTTCACAAATACATTCCCTACTTTGTCGTCTCCTACTTTCAGTTAAATGCCATCATGCCAGTCCTATTGCAGAAAAAAAGGAAAAGTACAGATACCTACTGTGTGCAGAGATCTGTAGTTAAAGTATGCACTGGGGTCACTGAGGTAATTTTTCCTGACATCTGTTCATACCTAGGCTTTTCCTCCTGAGATTTTACTCCGAAGCCAGGCACATTTTTTTTTAAATTTATTATGTATACAGTGTTCTGCCTGCACACATGCAGAACACCAGAAGAGGGCGCCAGATCTCATTATAGATGGTTGTAAGCCACCATGTGGTTGCTGGGAATTGAACTCAGGGCCTGCTGGAAGAGCAGCCAGTGCTCTTAAGCTCTGAGCCATTTTGCCAGCCCAGGCACATTAGTTTTGAAAGGGTTTGTTTCCTCCCTATTTGAAGCATACTGCCAAACAAGTTTCTCTGGCCTAGTGTGTTCCCCTCATTATTAGTGGGGAGAAGATGCCAAAACTTGGAGAGATTAAGAAGTTTGTTCAGGGCTGGGCAGTGGTGGTGCACACCTTTGATCCCAGCACTCAGGAGGCAGAGGCAGGCAGATCTCTGTGAGTCCAAGGCCAGCCTGGTCTACATAGTGAGTTCCAAGACAGCCAGAGCTGTTACACAGAGAAACCCTGACTCAAAAGGGAAAAAAAAATGTTCAGTGACTCAGAGAAATATAATTAATCCTAGAAATCATTCTTAATAGAGAAAATTTACTAAAAATGAAATCATGTAGCACTTTTATGTTGTATTTCAGAAACTTAATATTAATTAAATGCAAATGAGACTTGTGACTGAGGTCCCAAACCCAGACATTATGCTTGGTTCCTCTGTCTCCCTCCTCCCTGAAGCTTAACATCTAAGTGTGCACCGACTCCATCTTCATCTCTGTTCCAGTCCTACTGCTCTCTCTCCCCCAGCAGGTCCTCTTAGCCTCCTTAGTGAATGACTGAAGAAATGACAGATACTCACTGTCAGAATCAGAAAATAAGGAGCTCTAGACTGGTTTGAAGAATTAGGCCAAAGCAAACAAGATTTAATTTACTAAAAATAAATGGTAGCTTTTTTTTTTTGTTTTGTTTTTGTTTTTGTTTTTTCGAGACAGGGTTTCTCTGTGTAGCTTTGCGCCTTTCCTGGAGCTCACTTGGTAGCCCAGGCTGGCCTCGAACTCACAGCGATCCGCCTGGCTCTGCCTCCCGAGTGCTGGGATTAAAGGCGTGCGCCACCACCGCCCGGCAATGGTAGCTTTTTCATTTGCTTTCCAAAACTCCATGGCCCAAGTTCCAAGATGCATAAATGACTTCGATGATTGATTTGACTGCAAGATCAATTAAGAAAACAATGTGATTTACTCAACCAAAAATAAAAGGGGTTTCTACTTTTACTGAATGGATAAAAATGTAGCATCTAGGACAAGGGCCCTTGCATCCCAGTCATGAGTCATATTTCATTCTGAGAACCCAATTAAATATATATATATATATATATATATATATATATATATATATATATATCCTTCAGAACTGATTGAGAAGAATTTTGAGAGGCTAAACTGGGTCATCTGTGCAACAGCTAAAAAAAAATTAGGGGTGCATGTCTACAGCAAGGACGGGAGTCTAAAGGACACACCCACATTTGCAATACTTGAGGCCCCAGTTCCAAAGTGAAGGGGAGAAACTAAAGATAACTACAGAAAGTTGAAGAAATGTACATCTTTCATGGTGTAGCTAAAGTGGCTCCCTCTGAGAAATATGTCCTGATTCTCCTGTCTACATAGCCCTAGACACACTCCACCTCCTGAAGCTGCCCTACTCTTCCCACTAAGCACAGCTATAACCGTCCTGTTTCTGTTTATGCTTCTCCAGTGCCTGTCCCATTAGTGAAAGTAAAAATCATCTTCAGTCTCGTTCACTGTAACATTTTGTTCCCAGAAACAAAACTAGCACATAGTAGGACTTCTATCAATATTTGTTGACTGTTAGTCATCTTCCCATCACTACAGTGAGATACCTGAAGTAATCAAGTTATTAAGGAGAAAAGGTTTCTTGTATCTTAGAATTTGGTCATTCTGGTCCATGATGGATTAATGCTACTGCTTTAGGGCTGTAGGGAGGCAGCACATGATGGCGAGAGTATGGCAGAGGAAGTTGCTCATCTTATAGCCAAGAAACAGAAAAAAGGAAAGGGCTAGGGCCCCTCAGTTCCAGTAAGGGCACATTCCCAATGATGAAAGGGATTCCCACAAAGTCCTACCTACCAAAAGTTCTACCACCTCTCTAAGGACAAGCCTTAACACTCAAGATCCAAACCATGCCAATGACTAGATGAACACATGGAGAAATGAATGTCTTCTTCCCCATGGTAGCTTTAAGCACTAACGGTCATAAAGAGCCATTTCTAAGGAGACTTTGCAAAGCACTTTGGACTTTTGAGTGTTTTACTAGAAAAAAAGAGAGTCAAATTATCTTCTGCCTCTGTAGGTTTTTCCTTTATATTTTTCACTCCATGACCCAAATGGCAGAGTCCTTGGTGTCCTTTGGTCTTAGATTGCCCTTGGACCAATACTTAACTTGGGATTTTCCCTACAGTATCCAACTACCCTCCCTGGGAATTCCTGTCTGGCTTCATGAACTCAAAAGTTGTTGACCTAGCTGGGCCGTGTTGGCCCACTCCTTTAATCTCAGCACTTGGGAGGCAGAGAGGCAGGTGATTTTGATTTTGAGGTCAGCCTGGTCTACAAAGCTAATTCCAGGACAGCCAGGACTGTTACATAGAGAAACCTTGTCTCAAAAAAACATACAGAAAAAAAAATTCTTGACCTTCTTCATTCCAGAGCTCCTAGAAGTTGTATGGGGGGACACGAGCTCCAGAAGAAACCCAATAGAAGTTTCCAGAAAGGAAAGACCATCCACCAACTGACATCCTTTCCTGAAAGGTAAGCCAAACTCAGGACATAGATTTTATTTCCAACCGAGTCTTTAGAAGGCTATTTTAAATGGTCAGCTATGAAAAACAAGAGTAACTTCTAAATTACACAAATGAAACCAGAGTACAATATTACCAAAGTGAAAAGCTCAGTGCAATCTGCCAATACAATCCCATTTTGTTTTAAAAACAAAATACAAAATAACAAAAAAATACAAATCTCTAATAGATAATATGTAAAAATGGTAGTTGTGTAATCACTGTACAGTAGTTCTCAACCTTCCTAATGCTGCAACCTTTAATACAATTCGTCATGTTGTGGTGACCCCTGGCCATAAAACTATTTTCATTGCTACTTCATAACTATAATTTTGCTACTGTTATGAATCATAATGTAAATATCTGTGTTTTCTGATGGTCTTAGGTGACCCCTGTGAAAGGGTCATTTGATTCCCCAAAGAAGTCACAACCCACAGGTTGAGAAACACTGGGGTAGAAGACTAGGGACATATTCATTATCTTTTCTACATTTTTGCATTTCTTGCCATTTTATGAAGATAATCTATGGTTTCCATAATTCACAAAACAGTAGTTTAGAATCAACTTCTGCTTCGCTAAGAAGGGTTTTTCAGCCTCAGACTTGAGAGCATGGGAAGATTGGGGAGAGAAAAACGAATCTGCTCAGTGAGTGGCATCCCTTGTCTTCCTTCAGCTTCGCAACCCTCTGTGAAGAGATGCTGAGAGTCCGGGATGGTGAGCAGCACGCCAGAGCCACACTGTTTGGTAGAAATGATGTTTGACTACAGCTTTGCTTAGCCCTACACTGTTGCCTCTACAGCTCCAGTGCTCCTTCACTTTATGACGTGGCAAGGTTGCATCTGGGCCAAGAGAGGCAATGTCTCTGTGCCCTGGTGGCTTCCATCCAAGATGAGCATTCTCACCATTTTGGATCTCTGCACCCACCCTCACTTGTCCCTCACAATCCTGTTTCTTATGAAGCATGCACAGCAGCACAAACACCAATGCAGAGTCCCAGACACCATCTCAGACCAACTGAAGGAGAATCTTCCCTGTAAAAAGATGCTAAAGTAAGAAACCCACTAGTAAAGTACTAGTGAATTGTCTACTTGACACAACCTAGAACCACTTGGGAAGAGAATCTTAATGAGGAATTATCTAGATTAGGTTGGCCTATAGATGTGTCTATGGGGGGGGTCATCTTAATTGTTAATTGATCTAAAAAGACCCAGCCCATTGTGAGCAGCACCATTCCCTAGGCACGGAGTCCTGAGCAGAATAAGAGAGGAGAAAGCTAACTGACAGTAAGTAAGTAAGCATGTTTATTTTCTATCTACTCTTGACTAGGGACATGATGTAACTTGAGTTCCTGCCTTGACATCCCCAAAATGATGGACTATAACCTGCAATTCTAAGCCAAATGAAACTTTTCCTCTTCTGTGTGGCTGCTTGTCAAGGAGTTTGTCACAGCAGCAGAAATTAAACTAACACACCTGCAAATTAAACCTACACCTGTGCTGTTTTCAAAATGCCTCACCAACCCTAGTTCCTACCCAGGTTGCTATGGAAACAATCATTCTGTGTTCTAGTGTCCAGTATCTTCACCCAAATCAAAGTGCTGTCCCTGCCAGACACTCAGAGAAGCCTGGGGGCTCAGGAGGAAGGAAATACCATTACTAAAGATGATTTATTAGTTAAACTAATTTGTTATGGATTAACCTCACCAACAGCTGGACCCAGTTCATCTCCAGTAGCCAGTGGTGGTATATTGATAAATCTTTAACCACTGGTCTAATATGGAGCCATGGCTTAGCATTTGCCAGTTTCCCAAAGGGTCAGTTCAAAGACACAAAGGTGATGTCACCAAATGTAGAGCTGAAGGACACACACAGATGACCCTTGGAGAGTGACAAACAGGGACATCAGCTCTGGCACACTGCTGAGTCACCACCCAATTACCAAGTCAATATCCTCCCATTAAAAAAAAAAAAAAAAGAGTAAAATCTGCTGTCAAGATGGCTCAGTGAATAAAGGCTCCTGCTGCCAAGTCTGACCACCTGAGTTCAATCCCTGGGACCCATAAGGAGAAAACTGCGTCCTGCAAGATAGCCTCTGACCTACACACACACACACACACACACACACACACACACACACGACAAAAATAAATATATGTAATAATTTTTGAAAGGAAAAATCATAGCTCATGAGGACAAAGATGTATCATTGTCTTCTGTGATCATTCAACTACATCCAACTCTAATCAATTTGGAAAAAAGAAACAATGCATCAAACACACCCTGCAAGAGCCAGCCTGCAATATTGTCTCTGGGAGCTGTTCTTTTGAAAAGTAAAAAAGATTCTTGGGTTTGCAGTTGAGAAGGCTTGGGATGCCCCAGATCAGCCTCATGAATAAACATTTCTAGTAGATTCTAGATGGAAGGAGAATGGGGTCCAGGCCAAGCCTCCACAGTGCATTTCTCCCTAACTCTCCAGTGTCTACCCCTGTTCCTTCTTCCCCAAGGACAAAGTGTCATGCCGATACAGCTCTGTCATTCTGAGTTAGGAAGACGAAGCCAAGCAAGGACTCTGAAGAGGCCCTGGACTGGTGGAGAGGTGAGAAGTGGCAGCATGAGTGATGGAAAGTGGGCACATGTGTAGGGAAAAAAGAAATAACAATCCTCTAAAGAACAGAATAGGTCTGTTTGCTATGGGGAAGAAGCTAATTATTGCTCAGCAGCAGCAGCCATCCCTTACTAGCCACTTAGGCAGGAGCCACATTAAGCACTTTACATCAGTTATTCCACCAACTCTGCAGAAATCCCTTATTGCTGTTGTTATCATTGCCATTTTACAGAGGCGGAAACTATGGTCTTAAAAGTTAAGATATTTGCTGCCGGGCGGTAGTGGCGCACACCTTTAATCCCATCTCTCGGGAGGCAGAGACAGGCGGATCTCTGTGAGTTTAAGGCCAGTCTGGTCTACAGAGTGAGATCCAGGACAGGCACCAAAACTACATGGAGAAACCCTGTCTTGAAAAACCAAAAAAAAAAAAAAAAAAAAGTTAAGATATTTGCTAATGGTTACACAGCTACTGAGAAAAGGAAACAGGACTCTAGCCCAGACCCATCAGATGTTGAGGGCTGTGCTCCAGATGCTACAATGCATCACCTCTGGATGGTGGGAGCACTGGGGACCTGGCTGGGAGAGGAGATATCCATCTCTGAGAAAGGATCTAAGAAATGTCTCTAAGCAAGCCAAAAGCCACAAGAACTGGAGATGAATCAGCACTCCTCCCTGCGGGTCCTGCGGGCTGAGAGTGTGGGGATGTAAATTCAATAGCACCACTTGCCATGCTCAGCTTAGGGGAAAAAAAAAGTCTTCAGAGGAGCATTGATAAATCATTGTATAAGCGGAAGGATGACGTTGAGGGAAGAAAGGTTCAAATGCCACTTTTACTAGAAAAGAATACAAAACAAGGAGAATGCATCTGCACTAACAAGTCCATACATGAGAGGTTACTATTCGGGCGTAAAACATAGGTCTCTCCTTCCTGTGCACAGTGAGGCCACATTTTCCAGTTGTCTTTGCAATTAATATAACTGATGGAATGCGACGGAAGTGAGATCAGGTGGGGGCCCCAGAGACCCTTGCACATCTGCTTCCTTGTGCTCTCTCCCCTGCCGTGGTGACCATTTGTTGAAAAGCACAGCCACATGAAAGGAGCCTGGATTGCAAATTGCTGCCTGGAGTTGAGCTTCATGCTAGATTTGCTTTTTCCAATTTCTAAGACGTGTGGGTAAGAAATAAGCTTGAATTTATCAAGAGTTTTTTCAAGGCATCATTGTGAGCCATAGAGAAAACTCAGGAGGAGAGTTTGTAATTACTCTGTCCAACTTCACATACTCCATGGGCCACCACAGGAGATGTCTTGGTGTTGCTCCAGAGCCAAGACCAGAAGTGACAGCTCCAAGGAGATTAATTATGTGAGAGATTCCCCATGTGAGGAAGAAAAAAAAATCGTAAGAGTTTATAGAGAAGTTTCCTGTTCGCTCTCCAAACTCACTGTCCCCATCTTTCCCCTAATCCATAAGCATCCTGAGCTCCTTTGCATTCAGAGTCAGCCTGCATGCAGGTGCCTCTGCCTCAGGCACTCTCCCTGACTCATCATAAGCCTTATTCACGTAGTCATTCAATGACTCCATGTTGTTCTATGCCGGGCACCTTCAAAGTGCTGAGGTTATTGTAATAAAAAAAAAAAAAAAAGACAAAACCCCCTGCTCTTGTGGAACTTAAATTCTAGCCAGAGATAAACACTACAAACAATGAGATGGGTAAATGAGGTAGTGTGTTTTGTAGTAAGCACTATGAAAGGGCAATGGGGATAGCCCCAAAGGGAAGCTTAAGAGGCCTGCCATGGCCACTTCACTGCACCCTGCACCTAGCTCAGTGGCGGGCAGATGCATAATTAAGCACTGATGTTTAGTCGTTAGCCTGTGAAATGAACAACTGTTGGAATATGTTGCCTCAGAGGTGGTGACTGCTTCAACCCTGGACCCCTGGGACAGAGGTAAGGGAGTGCTGTGACAGGCATTCAACCATCCCAAGGCAATTAAACAATATGCATTGTAACCCAGCCTAGGAGTCTCTCATTCCCCCAGCATTTCTGAAATAAACAGGCATGGTTTGTTCCACTGTAAACAGGCAGAGAAATTTCTTTCCTTCCCTTTAAAAGTTTCTCCCCTCCGGCTTTCCTTTGTCTGTGCCCCCTCAGGGCAATGTTAGCTTCTGTTGGAAAATTACAATTACAATTTTTTTCTGGATTCCCCATTTGCTACTGCCCCTTGGCCATTTGCAGTAACTGAGTCTAACACTTAGTAAAACTAGGTCTACTCTGCTTTCTTCCCTCCCCCACCCACCTTGGCAATCTCCACAACATAGCCAGTTGGCTATAGAAGGATACATTAACACAGATCTAAGAGACAGAGACTGAGTATCCATCCAGATAACATTTTGGGAAAACCCTGTATTAGCCAGGGTTCTATGGAGGCACCAAACTTATAGAACAAATACATATATGAAATTTATTAGAATGATTTATAAGCTGTGGTCCAGCTAGTCCAAAAATGGCTGCCTAAGGAAGGTCCAAGAATCCAGTAGTTGTTCAGTCCACAAGGCTGGAAAAAAAAAAAAGAAACCTCACAGGTGTGTTCAGCAGTTTGGGTTTTAGTTGATTACAGATGTAATTAAGTTGACAGCCAAGAATAGCCATTACACAGCACCAAAATGGAAAAGACAGAAAATGGGTGGAGTCGACTTTGTTTTCCATTCTTAAAAAAGTCATTTGTGGTAAAATTTCAAACTGTTATTTAGCCTCTCTAGGCCACAGTTTTCTAGTTAGTATCATAATACTTCAGAGACATCCTCACACTGTGAAGGCTTTGAGGCATCACTCTAATGTGACTGATGTGTTATAATTTAATGATACACATGTCGGGGGCTCATGAGTTCCCCCTCCCTGATGGACTATGGACAGTTCATGGTGTCTAGAGGACAGAGACTCCCTTTTTTTGATGCGGTAACCACTGATAAGTTATCCATGCTCCAGTAAATAACCTCCCATCCATGCTCATGAAAACAACCATAATTAAACAGCCAGTCTTACAAATACAGATACACAAAAACATCAAAGGAGGTCAGCTCACTGGGAGGAAGAAGACTTAAAGAGCTAAGAGGAGATTAGAGAGAGTAATGGAGGGGTAAAAGTGACCAGAATTTATTATATCCATGTATAAAATTGTCAACAAGCAATAATAATTGAATGATACAAATTCCTAACCATCACTTCTAAAGACCTGCAGATCCCAGCCCCTAACTCCCAAAGTCCAACTGCAGTCACTCTCTATATAGTTGTGTCTTAATCACACAATTCCCTTCTGCCTCATGACCTTGTCCTGTCAACACTGGCCAAACTTGGGGGCTTCTCTCCCTTTAATTCTTGGTTTGGAACCTAATGTTCAATGTGAGAGTATCGACAGGACATGATAGAGAGGAAGTCTTTAGTCATAAGGCTCCATCCCAAGAACCCAAGGAGGCTCTAATGAATCCTCTCATCCTACCATGGGAGAACACAGCAAGAAGTCACCATCATAAAGCAGGGAGGACTCGCTGGTCCGTGAATCTGCTGGTTATTGTGGCTTAAAAAGTGAGTTGCACCTAACACTGCCTGGATGGCCAGGACCCAGAGGTGGGAGAGCCCAGAGACCCAAGATAGAACCAAACATGACTGGCAAAAGGAAAAGAAAAAAAAAAGTCAATGAAATGATTCCTAATGATATTGTGCTACGCTCATAGATTGATACCTAGCCCAATTGTCATCAGAGATGCTTCATCCAACTACTGATGGGAGCAGATACAGAGACCCACAGCCAAACACTAGGTGGAGCCAGGAGAACCCCATAAAAGAGTGGGAGGAAGAATCGTAGAAGCCGGAGGGGTCGAGGACATCACAAGAGCACAGCCTAAAGAAACAACTAGATGGGGCTCATAGGGGCTCACAGAGACTGAAGTGAAAAACATGGACCCTGTATGAATCTGATATAGGTCCTCTGCATATACCTTATGGTTGTGTAGCTTGGTGTTCTCATGGACTCCCAACAGTGGGGATGGGTGTGTTCTCTGACTCTTTGGCCTGCTTTTGAGACCCTTTTCCTCCTACTGGATTGCTTTGTCCAGCTTTGATACGAGGGTTTGTGCCTAGTCTTATTGAAACATATTATGCTGTGTTCATTTGATATCCCTGGGAGGCCTGTGCTCGCTCTCTTTCTCTCTCTCTCTCTCTCTCTCTCTCTCTTTAAGGAAATGAAGGAGTGGATCTAGGGGAGAAAAGAGGTACAGTGAGAGACTGGGTAGAGTGGAGGAAGGGGAAACGTAGCAGGAGAAAAATAAAAATAAATAAATAAAAAGAAAGAAGCAAGTCGGAAAGGAACTAGCTGACAAATGGTTACCCTTCAAGATCTTCTTAGAAAAGAGAGCCTTGAGACCACAGGAAGTGGTGATCAGCGTGAAGCTGGAGATCACCAGGGCAGACACAGCACCACGACTATAGGCAGCTGCAATGGGACTTTTAAAACCAGAGAACAAGGCGGGGCTTCTCGTTTTTGTGTTTCCAGGGGGGGCTGGGCAAGCTTTATACCACGTGGCCAGAGTAGGCACTAAGTAGGACCAGATTTAAAGTTGCCCTGGTCCGAGGCAGCAGAAGTTGGACTTGCTTTCCTCGTGGAGACTGAAGTACTCCAAGCTGTCACAGCAGGGCACTCCGGTGCTTTGTTCTAAAGGATATGCTGCTGGAAGTGGGGGGCGGGGGAGGGGACGGGCTGGATCCTCCCTGGTTGGTCTTTTGAAGCAGCTTTCTTATATCAAAAGGTCCATGGTCTAACACTGGTCCCTTGATCTTGGAGTCTCTGTCTCCCAGAACTGTAGACAGTAAGTTTCTGATGTTTGTAAAACTCTCACACAACAAGCCTTCTGAAAGCTATGGCCCTCGGACACCCATAGTTTGTCACCACTGTTATCTGAATAGACTAAGATACCTTCTAAGATGGGTTCCTCTTCTCCATCCTCCCGACCTGATGGCACTACGCCCACTCCCGCCAATTGTTCAGGTTCTCAGTCATCTCTGATTTACGACCCTTACTATGCCTTTGCACTTATTCTGGTTACTTGCCTGTCTGCCTCACCAGACCAGGGCCAATATTCTTCCTCAGTATCCTCACTGCCCAAAACTCTCATTCACTATTTCTTAAGCCCATGAATAGATGAACTAATGACAGCAGACAAATGAAAAGAGAAAGACACAGCCAGGCATAGTGGTGCATGTTCTTAATCCCAGCATTCAGCAGGCAGGAGCATATCTCTGTGAGTTCAGGGTCAGCTGAGTCTACATAGGGAGTTCCCTGCAGCCAGAGAGACCCTGTCTTGAAAGAAAGAAAAAAAGAAAGGAAGGAAGGAAGGAAGGAAGGAAGGAAGGAAGGAAGGAAAGAAAAAGAAAGAAAGAAAGAAAGAAAGAAAGAAAGAAAGAAAGAAAGAAAGAAAGAAAGAAAGAAAGAAAGAAAGAAAGAAAGAAAAGAAAAGAAAGAAACAAAAACCCAACAAAAGAAGCAGGACAAAGAAAAGACTTTAAGGTATATACCTTTAATAGAATGTTCTGGAACCATTCAGAATTGTCACTGAGTATATTGTGCCGTGCAGGAGCACAGTGAAGCACATGGGATATTCTATTAGGTCAGAAAAATGCTACTTCTATTGGCTTGCAACTATGTAAAATTACAGTATCATCAGGCCAGAGGACAAAGAAATGCAACCCACTCCAGCGATTTGCCAGGTCTGCCTGTGCTTCGCTTCGCTTTTGTCTTCTGTTTCTGTTCTCGCTGCCTTGACACCGTTGTCTGGAAGTTACAGCTATTCATATCTAAACTTGGGCACACTGCTGGACTTCTCAAAGTGGGCGTCGGGGCTGGGAGGATGACTCAGTTGGCCAAGAGCCTGCTGTGTAAGCATGAGGAGCTGAATTCAGGTCTCCAGCACTCGCAGAAAAACAGAGCAGTTGGAGAAGAAGGTAGGTGGAGACAGGCAGATTCCCAGAGCCTACTGGCCAGGCCATCTCAAAGAATAAGGTGGAGAGAAACTAAAACACACAATGTTGATGGCTTGCATCCAGGTCCAGGTGCACACACCTGCATGTCTAGACATACACATAGTCTTTTTAATTTTAAAAAGAGGTGTCACTATATTAGTGCAGTGGTTTGAATAGGAATGCCCCCCATAGACTCACAGATTTGCATATTTGGCCACCAGGGAGTGGCACTATTAAGAGGTGTGGCCTGTTGGAGGAAGTATGCCACTGCAGGTGGGTTTTGAGGTTTCAAATGCCCAAGCCAGGCCCAGTGTCTTCCTCTTCCTGCTGCCTGCCAATCCAGATGTAGAAATCTTAACTATCTCTCTAACACTATGTCGGCCTGCATGCTGCCACACTTTCCACTATGATGACAATGGGCTAACCTCTGAACTGTAAGCCAGCCCCAATTAAATGTTTTTCTTATTAGAGCAGCTGTGGTCATGGTGTCTTTTCACTGAAATAGAAACCCTAAGACAATTAGTAAAGAAGAAAAAGAAATCAATGGAGATGATAGATAGATAGATAGATAGATAGATAGATAGATAGATAGATAGATAGACAGATAATGAGAGAGTATCTTTTCCTGTTATTTTGATAAAATCTTTGACCAAAGCAACATAAGGGAGAAAACTCACAGTTCAAGGAACACTCCATCATGGCAGAATGTCAAAGCAGCAGGAACTTGAAGCAGCTGGTCACATCACATTCACAACCAGAAAGCAGACAGAGATAAATCCAAGCTACTCCTCAGTTGGTGGGCTCCATTTTGTATGGGCCAGGATCCCCTGCTAGGGAATGGTACCACCCACAGGGGGCAGGTTCTTCTACCTCAATTAATGCAATCAAGTTATTTCCCCACAGGGATACTCAGAGGCCCATCTCTCAGATGATAGAAGTTTTTATCAAGTTGGTAACACTTACCATCAAAGGAGAATTTTCAGATGAGTCTGTGAACTTGCAATAGGAAAAAAAATCAACTAAAACCTGTTAGTTACTCTGAGATACCATACTTTCCCTTACTAAGTTGCCTGTTAGAAGTACTTGTCACAGTGATGGATAGCTCACTCACACACTGGCCTTTGTTTTAGCAGGGCCCACAGTCGACTGGACAGTGCCCACTCATTTGGAGAGTGGATCACTCCCACTAACACATAGGCAAGTTTCCCCTGGAAACACATGATCAGGCATATTATTCACATTTTCCCAAATCTTTAGTTAAATCAAGACCTAAAATTAACCTGCATAAAACATTTTCTCACAGGTATATGAGGAATAGACCTCTTTCTACACAGTTCTAGAAGCAACTGGGATTTGTTGAAGGAGGAGCTGTAACAACATCATCTTCTAAGCCCTAGAACAGAGCCTTGTAGCTGTACCTAAGGCCTGGGAATGTACCTGAGGCTTGTGATGAGGTGCTTCCCACGGGGCACTCAGGCATGCTGACCTACTCCAACAGAAAACAACTGCATGCTAACCACAAAACAGCATCAATGCCCACTACACTAAGTGAAGACGTCTCTATAACAACTTACATGTAGTGTACAGTTTTTCTCTGACTTTACACCCATTTCACACAGGCTGGTGAGGTGGCTTGGTGGTTAAGAACACGGGCTGTCCTCACAGAGGACCTGGGTTCAATTCCCAGCGCCCATACAGTGGCTCACAACCACCTATAACTCAAGTTCCATGGGATCCAGTACCTTTTTCTGGCCTTTGAGGGCATGATGCATAGACATGCATAGAGGCCAAACACCCATACACATAATAATAAATAAAATTAAAGGGAAAAAACCACTTACATCATTTTCCTCACCTAATCAAGTTCTCATGTCACTGCTTGTTGCACACACATCATACAGCACAATGCTGCCACTTGGAGGACTCCTGTCTCCTCTTACCCTGCAGGCTGGTGACACATCCCTGGGTGCTATGACACCTTCATCTGCCATGTCTCCTGAAACGAACTCCAAAGCTTCCAAAGCCGGCCATTAGAGATGAGTCACTGTAACTGTACAGCAATGTGAAGGCTAAACTGATGGGGAACCTAGCTGCCTTCCCGTGCAAGGGTGGTTTGATGGTTCTTACACGCTTCCACCTTTCGACACATGAGGGCTGACACGTGTGCAAAACACATCTGCAGAAATCCGTGGGGTCAGCTGGACGGTGGTGGCACACGCCTTTAATCCCAGCACTCAGGAGGCAGGAGCAGGCAGATCTCTGTGAGTTCCAGGCCAGCCTGGTCTACAGAGTGAGTTCCAGGAAAGGCACAAAGTCTTTCAACACAGAGAAACCCTGTCTCAAAAAACAAAAAAATAAAAATAAAAGATCCTGGGAAGGATTAAAGAAGATAGTACACTTAAAATTCTTTGCAATGGTGTTGGCACACAGGGTATATCCTGTGAGAATTCATAATGGCAATAGTTATTAATGTCTTAATACAGTAAGTCCTTTCTGCCTCTACAACATTTTCCTTCAATGGTAGTCAATCTTAGTCACTTCTCTCCCTTTCATTCTCAATTTTAACACTGTCTTCTGACCTGAATGACATGTTTTCCCTAAAGCTTGATGTGAGAACATAAAAAAGAAGTGATTCAGGAGAAGCAATTAAGTCATAAAGCTTCCACCCCAAGAATAGGATCTGTTCTGCTAAAGGGGGCTTAAAAATTCTATGGCGCAAGTATCCCAGGGGTGCAAAGATGGTTCAACATACAAAAATCTGTCAATGTAATACACCATATAAACAAACTGAAAGAAAAAAACCACATGATCATCTCATTGGATGCTGAAAAAGCCTTTGACAAAATCCAATACTCCTTCATGATAAAGGTCCTAGAAAGATCAGGAATACAAGGAACATACCTAAATATAATAAAGGCAATTTACAGCAAGCCAACAGCCAACATCAAATTAAATGGAGAGAAACTCAAAGTGATTCCACTAAAATCAGGAACAAGATAAGGCTGTCCACTCTCCCCATATTTATTCAATATAGTACTTTAAGTTCTAGCTAGAGCAATAAGACAACAAAAGGAGATCAAGGGGGTACAAATTGGAAAGGAAGAAGTCAAACTTTCACTATTTGCAGATGATATGATAGTCTACATAAGTGACCCCAAAAATTCTACCAGGGAATACCTACAGCTGATAAACTCCTTCAGCAATGTGGCAGAATACAAGATTAACTCAAAAAAAATCAGTAACCCTCCTATATACAAATGATAAATGGGCTGAGAAAGAAATAAGAGAAACATCACCCTTTACAAAGCCACAAATAATATAAAATACCTTGGGGTAACTAACTAAGCAAGTGAAGGACCTGTATAATAAGAACTTTAAGTCTGTGAAGAAAGAAATTAAAGAAGATATCAGAAAATGGAAAGATCTCCAATGCTCATGGATAGGTAGGATTAACATAGTAAAAATGGCAATCTTACCAAAAGCAATCTACAGATTCAATGCAATCCCCATCAAAATCCCAACACAATTCTTCATAAACTTGAAAAGAATAATACTCAACTTCATATGGAAAAACAAAAAACCCAAGAAAGCTAAAAGAATCCTATACAATAAAGCAACCTCTGGAGGAATCACAATCCCTGGCTTCAAGCTCTACTATAGAGCCATAGTAATAAAAACAGCTTGGTATTGGCATAAAAACAGATATATGGACCAATGGAATCGAATGGAAAACCCTGACATTAATCCGCACATATATGAACACTTGATTTTTGACAAAGAAGCCAAAAGTGTACAATGGAAAAAAAGAAAGCATCTTCAACAAATGGTACTGGCATAACTGGATGTCAACATGTAGAAGATTACAAATAGATCCATATCTGTCGCCATGCAGAAAACTCAAGTCCAGCCGGGCAGTGGTGGTGCACACCTTTAATCCCAGCACTCAGGAGGCAGAGGCAAGTGTATCTCTGTGAGTTCAAGGCCAGCCTGGGCTACAGAGTGAGTTCCAGGAAAGGCACCAAAGCTACACAGAGAAACCCTCTCTCAAAAAAAAAAAAAAAAAAAAAACTCCAAGTGGATCAAAGACCTCAACATAAATCCAGTTATACTGAACCTGATAGAAGAGAAAGTAAGAAGTAGTCTTGAATGCATTGGAACAGGAGATCACTTCCTAAATATAACACCAGTAGCACAGACACTAAGAGCAACAATTAATAAATGGAACCTCTTAAAATTGAGAGGCTTTTGTAGGGCAAAGGACATGGTCAATAAGATAAAACAACAGCCTACCGAATGGGAAAATATCTTCACCAATCCCACATCTGACAGAGAGATGATCTCCAAAATACATAAAGAACTCAAGAAACTAGACATCAAAATACCTAACAATCCAATTTTAAAATGAGCTACAGAGCTAAACAGAGAATTCTCAACAGAAGAATCTCAAATGGCTGAAAGACATTTAAAGAAATGCTCAACATCCTTAGTCATCATGGAAATGCAAATCAAAATGACTCTGAGATACCATCTTACACCTGTCAGAATGGCTAAGGTCAAAAACACTGAAGACAGCTTATGTTGGAGAGAATGTGGAGCAAGGGAAACATTCCTCCACTGTTGGTGGGAGTGCAAACTTGTACAGCCACTTTGGAAATCAGTATGGCGGTTTCTCAGAAAGTTGGAAATCAATTTTCCTCAATACCCAGCTTTACTACTCTTGGGCATATACCCAAGGAATGCTCAATCATACCAAAAGGACACGTGCTCAACCATGTTTATAGCAGCATTGTTTATAATAGCCAGAACCTGGAAACAACCTAGATGCCCCTCAACTGAAAAATGGATTAAGAAAATGTGGTACATATACACAATGGAGTACTTTTCTCGGCAGAGAAAAACAATGACATCATGAAATTTGCAGGCAAATGGATGGAACTAGAAAATATCATCCTGAATGAGGTAACCCAAACTCAGAAGGACAAACATGGTATGTACTCACTCATAAGTGGATACTAGATGTAAAGCAAAGGATAACCAGACTGCAACCCACAGCTCCAGGGAGGCTAGCTAGCAGGGAGGACCCTAGGAAGGACACAGGATCGCCCAGCAAAAGAGAAATAAATAAGATCTACATGAGCAAACTGGGGGTGAGGGGGGTAATGGAGGGCAAGGGATGGGGGATGAGAACATAGGGGAACATGAGGTTCAAGCTGGAACAGGGACAGAGTGGAAGAGCAAGGAAAGAGATACTATGATAAATGAAGACATCATGGGAATAAGGAGAAACAGAATGCTAGGGAAGTTCCCAGGAATCCACACGGATGACCCCATCTTAGACTACTGGCAATAGTTGAGAGGGTGCCTGAATGGCCTACTCTGGTGATCAGATGGCTCAATACCCTGTCATCACAGAGCCCTCATCCAGTGACTGATGGAAGCAGATGTAGAGATTCATGGCCAGGTGCAGGCTGAGCTCCAGGAGTCCAATTGATAAGAGAGAGAAGGTATTCTGTGGGCAAGGAACAGCGAGACCATGATGGGAAAAATATACAGACAACCAGCCAAACTAGTGGAAATGCCTGAACTATGGACCAATTGCTGAGGAGCCCCCATGGTACTAGACTAGGCCCTCTAGATAGGCAACACAGTTGTTTAGCTTGAACTGTTTAGGGGGAGCCTAGGCAGTGGGATTGGGACCCATCCCTGGTGCATAAGCTGGCTTTTTGGAATCTACTGCCTATGGAGACACTTTGCGCAGCCTTAGTGCAGAGCGGAGGGGCCTGGACCTGCCTCAACTGAATGTACCAGGCTCTGCTGACTCCCCATGGGAGACCTTGCCTTGGAGGAGGTAGGAATGGAGGCTTGGTTGGGGGGAAGACTGGGGGGGGGCGGGAGGAGAGGGGAATCTGTGGTTGGTATATAAAAGGAATAGAAAATATCTTAATAATAAGGAAAAAATGAAAAAAAATCTGTGGTCCAAAGCAGAATGTATCTGTGAGTTGGACAGTTGGCATGATGAGGTTCAGGATGACACTAGACCATTCCAGGATGAATCTTGCCAAGGTCTGTGACATTCCTTCACTGAAAATTACTCAGCAGCTCATGGAGAAGAAGATGGTATCAAGAAACCTATATATACATTGATGGGTCGAAGAAGAACATGCCACAAACCTAGCAAATGTTCACAAGGCAAAGTATGCCTACTGGCCCAAATACAGTTCGATTGGTAGAGCTCTTGCCTAGCATGCATCCACCCCTGGATTTTGTGTCCAGCACCCACATAAACAAGGAATGGAGATGCATGCCTGTAATCCCAACACTGAAGAAGTGACAAAAAAATGAGGAATCCAAGGTCATCTTTTGCTTTATGGTAAGTCTAAGGCCAGAATGGCCTATATGAGACCCCTAAAAAAAAGAAAGAGAGGGGTGAGGATCGAAGAAGGAGAAAGAAATAGAAAAGGAAGGAAGGAGGGAGGGGGAAGGGGAGGGAGGGAGGGGGAGGGAGGGAGGGAGGGAGAGAAGGAAGAGCATAACTACAAATCTCTTCAGCAGGTTTCTAAAAAGAGAAAACATCACCTTACCATGCAGGTAAGACCTAGGAGGGAGAAGAGGAGAACAGAGCCTGGTCTGTAAGAATAGCAAGGGATGGGAAACAGGATTTGTGCCAGCTCACTGTGAGTGAGTCTCCATCCCTCCTCCATCATCCTCTGCCCTTCCTGAAATAACTCAGCCCCTTTGGCTAAGTTATTAGGGTGCTCCAAGTTGATCCTGTGCAGTGTTTCCCCAGTTAGCTAATTAAACGTAGCACATTTAATTGAATCATAGAGAAGCCCTCAGCCGATGTTCCTCCTCCCAGAGGGTAGGAGGTGAAGTGGGATGAGAACCAAGCACCTCTATCTGCTGCCAACTAGAATTTTGCAGATGTTTTTAGAGCTCAGCATTTTTTAAAAAGCACAATATTCAAAGCAATATCATGTAGGGATCAGAGCAATCTCCCCAACAAGGGGAGAGCTGATATCCCATTTATAGAGCAACAGTTCAGTAAATTTTGTTTAGCTGGAATAGGATACAGTTAATTACAGTAATTTATCAAAGTGGCATAAGGTGGTATTCACACACACAAAGAGTATTTTCCCACAGCTGAAAATCCTGTATTTTATATAAGCTGAAACTAGGACTAATTGAATTTTCACTTGGGTAGATAAAATCTTTAACAACTCCTGGGTAACTAAATGCTCTTTGCTCAATGATGTGGATCGGGATGATTTACAACGCCTATCACACAATCATGCTAATTTTGCTTTCATATGATTAATTAAAACAATATGTTCATTCTTCCTAAAGAGAAATTAGGGCAGCTAAAAAGCCAGCTTTTATTACCAACTTCCTTCTCTGGCATAAAAACCATATTCACACATCATCTTCAAAGAAAGTGGTAAAGGACACAGGCCCTGATGGAGGAATTCTGCCAAGTTTAGCTTTGCTTTTCGTGGTTTGTTTTTTGAGACAAGTTCTCACTATGTAGCTCGAATTGGCCATGAGATCCTCTTGCCTCCACCTCCCAGGTGCTGGGGTCCTAGGCAGGTATCGCCACATCTGGCTTCAACCTCACTTGTTGGAAGGAAATAGGGCTACATCAGTGGGTCAAGTAGCAGGTTCTGGGACTTTGGGCTGGAAATGACTTTAGAGGCAATCTCAAGAAAATTCTATTTCATAGATAATAGAAAACTGTGGCGTGGGGATGCCAGTAAATTGTCACCAGTTTATAAGACCTCAATTTTGACAAATTTGGCTTATATTCAACTACCATCACACTTAGCAATCTATAAATCAATTTTTCATCTCTAAGTTGGGGCAATAGCATCTATCTAATGGGGGCACTATAAATACCTGTAATAAAGAGCACTGAACTGAGAGTCTATACACTGTAACTGTAGACCACAGGACTTGACTACAAACATTAATGCTGTCTATCTCACTTTTCCTTGAGTAGAAATGGAAAGATAGTATGTGTGCAATCAATCAGTCTTGCAAAATGAGAGGGCTGAGGGGAATTCTAGTCATGGAGGGCCATAGAATATCAGCTCCCAGAAGACTAATGAGAACCATAGCAGTAAGCCCACTGGGATTCCATTCTTTAGATGCAAAGTGTTGTTCAGGCTGCTCACAATGCTTCCAGAGGACTCACTACAAGCTAGACCCTAGTCTAAATAAGCACTGAAACTCAGAGCAGTGAAATGGATTGCCTATGCCACCCACCTTATAAGGGTAGAACCAGGCTTGGCATTGGGTCTTTCTAAACATACAGATAGATACAGGGCTATGAAGCCAGTCTGAAGCAGAAGTTGGCATCTCAAAGGTTTGTAGGAATTAAATAGATTATGTGAACTCAGTGAGTTCAGAGGCCATGGGGGTTGGCTGGTTAGAGAGAGAGAGAGAGAGAGAGAGAGAGAGAGAGAGAGAGAGAGAGAGAGAGAGAGAGAGAGAGAGAGAGAGAGAGAGAGAGATCATAGCCCCTCCTGCTTCAAATGATTTTATAAAACGTCATCTGTTTTTCCAGACTCCACCAGTTTGTAATTTCAGCAAGACACAAAGATGCCTCTTTCTTAAAATCCCTGGGAATGGAGAGAAACTGATGGAAAGCTCTCTAGAGACCTGACCCCAGCTAAGAGGTCAGAGCCTAGCAGCCCTGGCAGATCGAGGGAGAAAGAGTGAGATGGTATTGGGGCCTGGGCACTGTGGAAACTGGATGGAGTATGGGAAAATGAGTCAACGTTGTAAACTCATGGCAACTAATGAATGAAGCAAACAGATGTGAAACTCTAAGACCCACAAGCTATGCCATCAATAGCCTTTATATTTGGGGGTGGGGAATGGTGTTGAGGGTTGAACCCAACATTGTTTTTACTCGGAAGTTGGTATTAGCTAAAATAAAACTGGGACATCCAACAACAGGAAACAATTAATACCAGCTCCCAGGCTGCCAACCTGGTGGCCATGGGGAAATGACTTCCTCTGACTTAGTTTCCCCTGCTTCAGCTCTAAGAAAGTCATGACTGCGGTTCTGTTAACCTTGACTGGAAGTCAAACCAGACAACACAGGCAAAACCCTGAGGATGAGCTGCGTCACAAAATAAGCAGCTTTTACTTTGTTGCCTTTCAACAGTTTTCTCTCAGGTCAGACCAGGTGTTAAATTCTACTAAAATGATAGCTGTTCCCGGTACGACTGGCTAAGCCTGGTCTCTGTGGCGAGATTCGTGTTTGGGCCATTCCCCCAACTGTATCCTTCACATTCTCCTAAGTTTCTCAGAGCCTTCTCTGCCTCAGTGCCTGGTCACTGGGTTCATTACCATACTCTTCTCCTTAGGCTCTTCAAAATGGACACTCCCGATTTCTAGGAGAGGGACCTGCAAGCTAGAGACAGCTAGTTTGGGTTGAGATTGAAGCCCTGTGTATACTACCTCCTCCTGGGCCTGTTACAAATGGATGACAAGTCTCCCAGATGATGGTCCTCTATTCAAAGATCCCTACTGACCCCAAGGTTTTGGCTCACATGGGCAGCCCCAGAAAGTATCCCCCTTCATTCATGACCTTCAATATCAGACTCAAATTCTCAGGTAAAGACAGACAACTATCTCAAACACTTTTATTTTAAAGATGGGAAGATTAGGATGCAGAGGAAAAGGGTGAACTGTTTGCTAAGCACCTCTGAGATGGCACCTCAAGGGGCCACATTTAACCCAACTCCATAAAGAGCAACGTGAGGTACCCAAGGTCACCTACCTGCTAATTGCTGCATCAAGCCTCATTCAGGAGCGTCAGCCCTTTCCAGTGCTCTCCTCTCTAGCATTGATCAGGCATGAAATAAAGGTCCCTTGTAATCTGTTTCCCATGTATTAACTGACTGCATATGTCTACCACCCCCCAGCAGTAATTACACTCACTCCCTCTGTACAGGGGAGGAAAGTAGACAGGAAGCAGACAGGTGACATTTCCTGCTTGAACTACATAACCACAGAGGTCAAAGGCTGAGATTCTAATCCAGGCAGGCTGTCTCTAGAGTCCACAGTCCAAACAGCTGTACCTGACAGCCACCTCCAATACATGCCTCTCTTTAATCTTCTGTTAGGTCTACAAGGGCACTGGGCTTTAATGGAGCAATGCTCCCCATGCAAGTGAAAAAATAAAATCAATTAGGAGGTGCCAAGCACAGGTGTCACAAGCCTTCAAACTGATGGCACAAAGACTTCAAACAGACCTTCAAAAGTTCTTGCTTCTCCCAAGGGTCACTGGCTCTGGCTCCATGGGCGCCATTAACATAATGACAGCCGTGCCTGCTGCTGCAGCCCAAGGCTGCCAGTGCCTGAGTCAGGGGCTACCTCCGACAGCCTCCTCTCTGCTGCATGCTCCGCTAGGCTACACACACAGCCACATTTCACCCACAGCAAGAAGCCCATTCAACAACTGGCATTCTCTTGCCCTTGTGACCAGCTTGCCAGAAAGACACATGAGTCTCTGCAAATAGTCCTGATACTCAAAAAGCAAGCAAACAATAAACACGTGGAAACATTGACAAGCATAGCAGAAAAGCATCAAGGCTGTTGTCCTCAGTGTGACGACATTCATTTATCCACTGGACATTTTGTTATCAGTGTCTCACCTTCCTGAACTTGGTTACTTCTAAGGAAAGAAGCAAGAATTCCACTGAATAGCCAAGCATTTCTTTTTATTTCTTTAAAACTTAAAAAGAAGACCTAGGAATGCCTTTAATCTCAGCACGTGGAAAAAAGATGAAGCCAGATCTCTGAGTTCGAGACCAGCCTGGTCTACAGAGCAAGTTTCAGGGCAGGTAGGGATATACAGAGAAACCCTGTCTCACAAAACAAAACAAACAAAAAATGTTTAAATTATTAAAATTTATATTTTACTTCTACAAGAAAAAAGGAACTGTATTCACTCTGTACATCAGCCCTGTCAGCTTTTGAAGATAACTTCAGACGTGTAACAAAAATAGACAATGCTTCCTGTAAAGTTTTATACAAGACATGCGTGTGGACAAACGGGCTGGGGAGTCAGAGTGAGTCT
Organism: Peromyscus maniculatus bairdii; assembly: GCF_049852395.1. Lineage (NCBI taxonomy): Eukaryota > Metazoa > Chordata > Mammalia > Rodentia > Cricetidae > Peromyscus > Peromyscus maniculatus. Next base: position 32,922,364 of record NC_134859.1, read on the forward strand.
CATTCCATCCTCCCATTTGCTAAGTGAGTGACTTTGGATAAGTGACCTGCCGTGGCCGTCTCACTTTCTTCCTCTGTAAAGTGGGGGTAATAGAATTACTACACCAGTGTGGCGGGATTGACAAAGGATAAAGTGAGGGTTGTGAGAAAAGCTTGACATAAATGTGGTTGTTATTAGCATGGTATCATCTGTTTTTATTGACAAACAAATGTGTTGTATTAATTTGAATTACTATGACTAGAAGAACATGAAACCAAAAAAAATGAAAGGAGATTGCCAGCTTCCACATGTGGATGTACATGGATAACACTGACTCTGGCTCACCTGGATCCAGAAACTCTGACAGCATTAGAAGCTGTCACTGTGCTGATTCTCATTTCATTTCAGCTGTGGTCTATGACTTATTCTCACTATCCCAGGCTTCCTAGAGACAAAATTTCCAAAGCCAGATCCTTGGACCTGGAGGTACAAACGAGCTAGAGATCTGCCACCTCCACCTTCACCCCATACTTCCAGAAGCTGAGTGTCATGGCACACTGCAATCCCAGCATTCGGCGACAGGAAGATCGCCAGTGGGAGACCAGCCTGGGCTACATAGGATGAAAGCAAAGGGGAAAAAACACTTCCAGAGAAGTTACGTGCATTTCAACAGCCATAGAAGTGGGAAACATAGTTGGTGACCCCGTAGAACAAAATGGAGTTGAGACATGTTTTCTAAAGGAAGTTAAATCTTTCCAAAACAACAAATGTACATTACAGCTATCATCAAGATGTGAACCAGTTTGTCAAAACAAAAATCCCTCTTAAGAATAGATACTATGGCAAGATAGTAAAACATTAATAGAGAACTTCTGCCCTCCTCCCATTGTGCTGTAAGCCTGTATTTAAGACCTCCTACCCGCTTTAAGAAATGACATTCGACATTTAAAATTAAATATATATATATATATATATATATATACTTATATATATAATTGAATGAATACTGCGAATGTAATCTATGAATACCACAAATGTGATTAATATCATGAGTATAATTTAATAAAGAAAGAAAGAAAGAAAGAATAGACACTATGTCAATCTATAATTTGGTGCATATATACATTATTCAACCAACAATAGGTATGCACCATATTACTATAAAAGCTTTCTTATTCTTTGTGGTTGGAGATTATTTTCCTGCTTTCTTTCTTCTGTCCTCCATAGTGCTCAGCATAGAATTATGTCCCTGTATTAGTGGGAATAAATTGGACTGTGCTTCATTTTTTTAAAGCCCAAACTTAATGACCTGGCACAAATTTCTTTCTCCTTTTCACAAAGTCTGCCATGAGCATGAGTGGACCCTCCAGGGCAACTGTCTTCCATGAGTTACTCCGAGACCCAGGCTAGGGGAGGCTCCATCATCATGCAGGGTAACATCTCTCAACATGCAGAAGAGAGTTCCAAGGGATCTTCAGTTGGCAATTAAGTCCTTCACCCCCAAAATGGCCCACATTACTCGGTTCACAGGCCATTAGCTAAACCCAATTACCATTCCCACCTGCAAATAACTGGGAGATGCCATCTCTCCACAGGCCTGGGGAAAATCAGATATGTGTGAACATTTGCCAATCCCCACTGAAATCAACTAGAATGACACTATATGCTATATAAATTATGATCTAACTCTTAAATATTAAACAGACCTAATGAGGAAGGCAGCCAAAGAGTTGTTAATAGAGCTTGGCATGCCTTCTATCCCCTCACTCAGCAGCAATCCCCAGCTAGCATTAGAAACACTTCTCACTAAAACCTTTATTATAGCCTGACAGAAATTAATTCCATTTGAAAGTTCAAAGTTTATTTAATTTTTTTCCTCTACACTATTAGACAGAAACGACCTTCAAAAATCCAACTGCATTTAAAAATCTTACTAGAGGGCAATTGTTAGTTCTCTGCAAATGGCTTTTGTAAAAATGTAAGGGGTTTTTTTTGACCCTATAATTCCCCTTCTGTGGTCTAATCTGAGGAGAAAGCACGGGCACACACAGAGGTTGCACTATGAAGATGCTCTTGCAGGCCATGTGAAACAGAGAAGAATCACCCTAAATGCCAGCACAAGTGTGCTGGTAAATAAGTGAAAACTTAGCTCCTCGGTGAAAAACTACACAGCCATTCATAATCACACTCTAAAGGTGCATTTGTTAATGTGAAGAGGGGTTTGCAGTACATTAAATGTATGCTATAAAATGAGGCATACAGCACATATGCTTGGAAAAGATTCTACCAAGAAATATATGAAGGAATTAATAACGTTCACTCCTGCGTGGGTGTTTTTATTTTCTCCTTTTTGCTAGGCTTCTTTTTTTTAACTATTATGAGGACTGCTGTTAAAATAAGTAAATGAAGTAGTTTAAATTATAAATAAGTAATCTCCTTGGGCCTATCATGCGCCCGCCATAATGGGACTTTTATCTTATAAACTGGCTGCGGCAATTAGGTTCTACTTGGTCCAAACTGTGCGCAGTCACTACTGATGACAATAACAGCAGGAGCATGGTGAGAAGTAGTCCTTCTAGTCCACAAGCCTTCCACAATCACAACTGCAAGAGAGAGCAGATCAGGCCTTGCCATTCTCGCTTCACAGCTAAGGCTCAAAGCTGCTACAGCTAGTCCAAGAACATGGACCACATGAGAATCCAGGGCTCTGAAAGGCTCGTGTTCTGTCCAGGAGGCCTTGCTATGTTCTAGCTGCCACTCATCAAGAATGTAATGTGAAAGGTTCCTTGGGATTGCAACGTCCAGCCCTGGTCAAACTGTCATCGGACACGGTATCCTGAGCCAACTGTGGTATGCAGTGCTTCTGTAAATTAGCAAGGCTGGGACACGTGGAGCAAAAATGTTTAATCTTTGTTCTTTAGGAAACAAGGAAATATCTGGATGTCCTAACTGGTGAAACTCAGTGATCAGAGCTATGTATGGAGAGGGGATTATCCTGAAATTACAAATCAGTAGAGCCGGGCGGTGGTGCCACATGCCTTTAATCCCAGCACTCAAAGGGCAGAGGAAGGAGGATCTCTAAGTTTGAGGCTAGCCTGGCTTATAGAGCTAGTTCTAGGACAGCCAAGGCTACACAGAAAAACCTTGTCTCAAAAAACAAACAAACAAAAAAGAATCAGTAGAGGTGAGCAGGACCAGACAATAGAGGAAAATGAATCACTAAGAAGGCTGTCATTGTCATCTAGGCAAGAGAAAATAATATTCAAATAGAGTAGAAGCACCTGAGTTACAGATAGCATCAGCATCAGCATCATTATATGTAATAGTAACATGATACTAAAAAGTGCATCATCAAGTGATCCCACGGTTATGTGAACAGCATAGAGTGTGCTTATACAAACTGAGATCACTCTGGTGTCACTAGATGCTACACCCTTAGGTACTACCATCGTCTATGTGGCCCATCATTAAACACATCATTATGTGGCACACCATGATATTAGTAGTGGCTGCCATTCAGTGAGCATTTATGGGCAAGATACTATGCTAGGGATTTGCATAATGATCTTATTCAATCTTCAAATTAAACCCACAATGTGGGCATAATATATGTCCTTGCTTGCAAGGTCTGGAAATGAGGTCACTTATCCAAGTTCACATACCTGGTATACAGCAATGATTCCCATTTGGGCCTGTATAATTTCAAAACTCATCCTCTCTACTGTCATACATAAGAGTCAATAAAAGAAGGTAATAACTGGATGGATGATAATGATGGAGAGATAAAGAGTTATGTTATGAAACTGTGGGTTGCCATGGGTTGTTCATATAGACAAAGTCAGTAGACATGGAAAAAAGGTGGGGACAGAATGTGAGTCTTTAGATCTTATCATTGAAAAAGTTGATGCCCTGAGAATGAGCAAGCTCATGTAGAAAACATAAAGAGCAGATAGCCTTGGGTGGAACTCTGGGTAACCTTAAATGATAAAAATCAGGGAAGCAGCTTCAAAAAAAATAATACACAATCCAAGCAAGAGAAAAATTATAAGTAAATGGGGTCAAGGGAACAAAGAGTGACAGAGGTTCCAAAAAACAGAGGATGGACTCAATATCATCAAACGTGCAGCAAAAAGGTCAACATTTTCAAGTAACTGCTACATGCCATGTACTATACTAAGCACTTTTAGAAAACTCAGTGGAGCCTCACAATAATCTCATGGGGTGGGCACAATTAGCATCCCTACTTTCCCAATAGAAGTCTACCTGTCCACATGCCATGACTTATGGGAGGTGTAGCCAAGCAGTCTTCTCCAAGTTAGTATTCACAGCCTCCACTCTGTATTGCCTCCCTCAGTAATAGCTAGTGCTTTAAAAAGATGTATTTTTGTATTTAATGTGCATGTGTGTCCTGACTGCTGTACGTGTGTGCACCATGTGTGTTCCAGGTGCCAGTGGAGGCCAGTAGAGGTGACTGGATCCCTTGGAATGAAGTTACAGACAGTTGTGAGCTGCCATGTTGGTGCTAGAAACTGAACCTGGGTCCTTGGCAAGAACATCAAGTATTTGTTCTTAACCACTGAGCCGTTTCTCTAGACCCTCTGTTTAGCACTTTTCAAGCATTCAATACAGACCGGGTACCATTCTAAATAAAAACTCATGACAACCACACTAAGTCAGTACCATTTTTATTCCCATTATGCAGGTGAGAAACCTGAATCATGGAGCCTTTGCTCAGGATCACACAGTGAGTAGAACCATGAAGCAGAGTGGATTCATCCATGAAGAAATTAAGGAATTGTCAACAAGTGAGTGGGTAAAGAGCTATTCAAAACCTACTCCATTCAGGAATTGTTATCAAAATGAAAAGCAGAAATTCAAAGTCAGTGGAAATTCAAGAATTATAAAACAGCAGTGTGAGAGATACATGGTTGAATTTTACTTTCTGGTCCTTTATGTTTGTGTGAGGCCATGAAACTAGTTCTTTCCAATGACTCATAAGAAGACAAGTCATATGTCACTTCTAGGCCAGTTGATTGCCAGTGGGAGACCCTGCTTTCCCCCATCACAGAAATCTGCAGCAATGGAAATGGCAGCTACTCCACCAATGTGAGTCCAGAGCAAGGGGACATGGACTAAGTTCTTGCTGACCCTCAGCAGACATATGACATGAGTGGCAATAGACATCATCACTACAGTGGCTATGCTGGCTGATATAAAGCTTTAAGAAATACCTGGCTGGTAATTTTAAGAGCTGAAGAGGAAAGGGGCCTGTTTAACATCACAGGGGAAACATAGAAGGCAGAATGTCAAGTCTCTGTTATTCCATTCAGCTTTTTCACCCTACACCTCTGTCAGGTCCCGCCTGACCTGACAGACAGTCCTGAATAGGAGCATGAGGACTGAGAAAAAACAGATAGACATAAAAGATAAAAACAGAGACACAGAATAGGTTCGAGCAAGCTCTCAGGCAATACCGCAGCAGCCTTGAGTTTATTTATACCCTTTTCATACCCAAAGCAAGGGGGGCAAAAGACCTCCCCATCTCAAGGACACCATGTTTCACGGAACAAGCAAGCATAAACACACCCTTAATTCTCAAGACATCTAGTGAGTACACCTTTGGCCAAACATCCTTAAGGAGCCTTAAGGAGCAAAGATGAAGCCAGAACTCCTTGACCTTGAGTCAAGATGGAATCAAGCCACAAACTGGAGTCACTATGGGCTCCGACACACCTCTCTGAGCATTTCAGACAGCTTACAATTCATTGTTTCTTCTATGGGGGGGGGGGGTTGTGATAGGGGAAATGCTTGTGTGAAATGTGTGTGTTTATGTACACGCACGTGTGTGTGTGTGTGTCTCTGTGTGTGTGTGTGTGTGCACCCACATGCATGTGTGAATAGTCCAGTAGAGAACATCAGTGTCCTGCTCGATCTGTCCCATCATACTCCATGGTGATAAGGTCTTACTGAACCTTGAATTTGCCCTTTTGGCTAAGCTGGCTAACCAGAGCTCACAGGATTCATCTGTCTCTGTCCCCCCTAGCCATTCCTGGCTTTTGCATGGATACTGGGGAAACAAAGTCAGGTCCTCGTGCTTACACAGCAAGTACCCTTAACCACTGAGTCATCTCCCCAGCCGCTCGTTGCCCCTCTTTTAACCTGCAACATATTCTGTTTCTAGAAATTGATGCAAATGAGTAGAATTGAGCTGATCATTGCCTAACCTTTACAGTCTCTATTGCGATGCACTCAGAACACAGTCATCTCAGGATGCACAGGAAGCGGTGCGGGAGGGAAACCTTGCTCCGTTATTTATAGAATCAGGGCTAATTGAATTAAGTTTTGACAGAAAGCATTCAATTTCTTTGACAGTTGCCACCCTCTTCTCCTGCACCCTAGATCTCCTGGTAGTAACTGATTCCACTCCATCTTCCCCCTTGATATATGAGGGCTATAAAATAAGGAGTGAGCAAGTCACCTTCAAAGAGGTCTTTTGTCGTTGCAATAACTAGAAGTAATTTATGGGCCCCCAGAATCGTGGGTTTTCTCTCTCTGACACGGCAAGCGGAAGAAATCACAATCCAGATGCTGGCAGTCAATCAGAAGGTCAGAGTAACTCGGAAAGAGATCAGTCTTCTAGAACCTACGATGAGGAAGCATCAGTGCTCACACTCAGAAAGGCAGACCACAACGACTTTATACTGCATGTTTAGGGATTTAACACTTCTTTAAGGTGTCCTGGGATAGCCTCCCTACACCCATCCTGAAACTGTCCCGGTCTCGCCCATCTTTTAAGGCCCAGCTCAATTTATGCATTTTCTAGGAATTCCTCCCTGATTAGCCAAGTCTGCGGTTTATATTACATATTCCAATGTTACCATTCTCTTGGTTCTTATTCTCTCTTGATATATCTTTGTTCACATCTAGACTCTTATAAATAAGATTTTCATAGAAATAGAATTCATCTCATATGTCAAATCCCAATTAGTTGTGGTTTCTAAATTTTTCAAAGCTAGATTTTTATAAAAGAGATTTTTTTAATGCTTCATTTCCTTGGTTTTTCTTATCACACTTATTTACTTACTTATTTATTTATTTTGAATATGTGTGGAAATCTGCTCATGCCATGGCATGGTTGCAGAAGTCACGGGAGTCAATCTCTCCTTCTTGGGGATTAAACTCTGGTCATCTGATTTGGTGGCAAGTGCTTTTACCATCTGAGCCATCTTACCAGCCCGGAAAAGATGGACTTTTGCCAAATCAGCCCTCTACTGTTGTCAAATCTTAAAATGTTAATACCTTAGTAATTCCCTGTAGCTGTAACATTGCTAATGATCTTGAAAGTGTTTGAATCTTCACATTGATGTTGATGACTTTCAAAGTTTTTGAAGACTTCATGAACTTCACAAGGTGAAATAATTGCATTGTAAAGATTATAAACTACAGCCGGGTGGCGGCGGAGGCGGCGGCGGCGGCGGCAGCGCACACCTTTAATCCCAGCACTCGGGAAGCAGAGGCAGGCGGACCTCTGTGAGTTCGAGGCCAACCTGGGCTACAGAGTGAGTTCCAGGAAAAGCACAAAGCTACACAGAGAAACCCTGTCTAAAAAAAAAAAAAACACAAAGATTACAAACTAGTTGCTTAGGGCTGCCTAATAGTGTCAGGACCAGAAAAGGGAGCACCCTGTATGAGATACTTTTCTTATTTCTGTGGCCAAATACCTGGCAGGAAGCAATTTAAGGGAGAAAGGATGTATTATGACTCAAAGTCTAAGTGCACGTAGGCCATCACGACAAGGCCATCCCGACACAGCAGCAGCAGGTTCCATGGTGGCACAAGCCCATGGCAGCCTGCTTCTACCTCGATCAAGCACAAAGCAGAGAGAGACTAGTCCCAAGCAGGAGTTGGCTAGAACCCTCAAGGTCCTTGGCTATAATGCCAGAAACCACCCTCCTCTAGCTAAACCCCACCTTCTGAAGGCTCTGTCTACAACCTCCCAGAACAGTACCACCAGCTAGAGCTAATTACTCCAACACACGAGCCTGTAGGGATCATTTTCCACTCAAATCATAAAAGTCTAACACTGGCCCCCATGAGCTCATGGCTATCCTACAATGCAAATAACATCCAATTCAACTTTGAATTCCCCCATAGTCTTAGAGTTTCAACATTTTTTAAAAGTCCAAGTCTAAAGTTGAGACTCAAAAGGAAACTCTCAACTATAGCATCCTGTAACATCAAAACACAAGACACACAGCTGATAGACAATAGCAGGGGATACACAATCCCAGCTAGAAAGGAAAAACAGGAAGAGAACAGGGAAAATGAGAACAAAGTAAAACCAACACTGATTCTGTAGTTCAACAGCCAGTCTTTGGGGCTCCCGGTGGTATGATCTAGGCTCCGAGGGGCTTGGCTGCCTCTGGCACACGTAACCCATTTGGAACCAACTTCCCATGGTCTTTGCAGCTTTCTTTGGCAGCTGCTCCACGGTCCTGGCCTCTCCAACATGGCCACTGCAGCTTAGGCTTTGCCTTCAAAGCTTCATGCACTGCCTTCTCAGGAACTTCCCACAGGGAATCTGAGCCTGCTGCATGTGGCCTGGCCTCAGCTGCTTCCTGGAGCCTTGGTGCAATCTTCCATGACATCCCCACTCTTGTTTTGTTTTAACTGAAAATAGATTTTTTTTTCTTTCAATGATTATGATTAAGGTTTCTCCTCCCGCAACTCATCCTCCCCGCTTCCCCACCCATCCAAATCTACATCCTTTCTTCTCTCTTATTAGAATGAAAACAGGCATCTAAAGAAATAATAATAGCCGGGCAGTGGTGGCGCATGCCTGAAATCCCAGCATTCAGGATGCAGAGGTAGGTGGATCTCTGTGAGTTCGAGGCCAGCCTGGTCTACAAAGCTAGTCCAGTATAGGCTCCAAAGCTACAGAGAAACCCTGTCTTGAAAAACCAAAAAAAAAAAAAAAAAAAAAAAGAATAAGAATAATAATAATGATAATAATAATAATATAAGCTAAAATAAAACCAAATAAACCAGAATAGGATAAAAACAAACAGGGAAAATAGAAAAGGCACAAGAAATAAATATGTAGACAGACACACATTCCCACACAGAAATTCCATAAAAACCTCACTCACGATGATTTTTTCTAGATCCATCCATTTGCCTGCAAACCTCATGATGTCATTGTTTTTCTCTGCTGAGTAGTATTCCATTGTGTATATGTGCCACAATTTATTTATTCATTCTTCAGTTGAAGGGCATCTAGGTTGTTTCCAGGTTTTGGCTATTACAAACAATGCTGATATAAACATAGCTGAGCAAGTGCTCTTGTGGTATGATTGAGCATTTCTTGGGTATATGCCCAAGAGTGGTATAGATGGATCTTGGGGGATATTGATTCCCAATTTTCTAAGAAAGCGCCATATTGATTTCCAAAGTGGTTGTACAAGCTTGCATTCCCACCAGCAGTGGAGGAGAGTTCCCTGAGTTCCACATCCTCTCCAGCATAAAGGGTCCTCAGTGTTTTTGATCTTAGCCATTCTAACAGGCGTAAGGTGGTATCTCAGAGTTGTTTTGATTTGCATTTCCCTGATGATTAGGGATGTTAAGCAATTCCTTAAATGTCTCAGAAAGACAAATATGGTATGTACTCACTCATAGGAGGATACTAGATGTGGAACAAGGATGACTGGACTGCTACTCACATCACCAGAGAGGCTACCTGGAAAACAGGTCCCCAAGAAAGACACGGGGATCACCCAATGATGGAGAAATGGATGAGATCTACATGAACAGCCTGGACATGAGTGGGACCCTGGAACGGTGAGGGTCGAGGGAAAGAGAGCAGGAGATCCCACCTGGATCAAGAACAGAGAGGGAGAACAAGGAATAGGAGACCATGGTAAATGAAGACCACATGAGAAAAGGAAGAAACAAAGTGCTAAAGAGGCCCACAGAAATCCACAAAGATACCCCCACAAAAGTCTGCTGGCAATGGCCGAGAGACAGCCAGGACTGACCTACTCTGGTGATGGGATGGCCAAACACCCTAATAGTTGTGCCAGAAACCCCATCCAAGGACTGAGGAATCTGGATGCAGACATCCACAGCTAGGCCCCCAGGTGGAGCCCTGGGAGTCTAATTAATGAGAAAGAGGAGGGTTTATATGATCAAGAATTGTTGAAACCGCCAGGCGGTGGTGGCGCACGCCTTTAATCCCAGCACTCGGGAGGCAGAGGCAGGCGGATCTTTGTGAGTTCGAGGCCAGCCTGGGCTACAAAGTGAGTTCCAGGAAAGGCGCAAATCTACACAGAGAAACCCTGTCTCGAAAAACCAAAAAAAAAAAAAAAAAAGAATTGTTGAAACCAAGGTTGGATAAAGCACAGGGGCAAATAGCCAAACGAATGGAAACACATGAACTATGAACCAAAGGCTGAGGGGCCCCCAACTGGATCAGGCCCTCTGAATAGGTGAGACAGTTGATTGGCTTGATCTGTTTGGGAGGCATCTAGGCAGTGGTACCAGGTCCTGGGCTCGCTGCATAAGTTAGCTGTTTGAAACCTGGGACTTATACAGGGACTCTTGGCTCAATCTGGGAGGGGGGGACTGGACCTGCCTGGACTGAGTCTATCAGGTCGATCTCAGTCCTCGGGGGGTGGCCTTGATCTGGAGGTGGTGGGAATGGGGGGTGGGCTGGGGGGAAGGGGAGGGGGCAGAAAAGGGGAGAACAAGGGAATCTGTGGCTGTTATGTAGAACTGAATAGTAATGTAGAACCGAATAGTATTGTAAAATAAAAGAAAAAAATTTTTAAAAAAAAGAAATTCCATAAAAACAAAATTGGAAACTATAATATATAAACAAAAGATCTGTACGCAGGGGAAGAAAACTCCAAAAGGTTCTATTAAGTTCATCTTACGTTGGCCATCTACTGCTGTGCATTGGGCCTACCCTTAAGTGTGGTTTGTATACCCAGTGAGACTCCATTGGAGAAAACTATTCCTTTGTGAGTGGTTGTCAATTGGAGATAGCTTCTGTGTTAACAGGCTTGCACCTACTTCCCCTCTCAGCATTGGGACCCCATCTGGCTTAGACTGGTGCAGGCCGTGTGCATGCTGCCATGGTCTTTGTGAGTTCCTATGAGCATCGGTCCTGTTGTATCTAGAAGGCCTTGTTTCCTTGGTGTCTCCGTCCCCACTGGCTCTTACAATCTCTCTGTCTCCTCTTCAGAATAGTTCCTGGAGCCTTAGAGGAGGGCTTTGACGGAGACATCCCACTTAGGACTGCCACTCCTGTGTTTTGCATGCTTGCAAAAGCAGCACTGAGTGGATACTTCCAGGTTCTGCTAAGTGCTTGAGATGTCTCCAGATCTGCTTTCTCCACACAGAAGAGCTGAAGCAGGCTGTGTGTGTGACCAAACCTTTGAGACATTTGCCTTTAAGAAATGATGCAGATGCACACTACAGTACTAACATTTCTCAAAGCACTGCCCACCACCCCCCATGGGAATATCGGAATATTAAGAAAGCTACTCCATGTGTCGAAAGACATTCATTTTCATGAACTCAGCTTGAAAATCTTAGTCAGCTTTCATGGTATTCTAAAATCATGCAGCATTTCATTCCCTGACATAGAATGAGTATTCAAATGAGCTGAGCAGAGGACATCAGTTTTATAACAGAGAAGAACTGAAGAAAACAGGAACGGGGAATGAAGAGTGGACTGGCTGTTTCTAAGCTGCTTTCCTTGTAATGTAGAGACGGAAACAGAACAATGGGAAACAAATGGTGTGTTAGCATCAGGCTACTTCAAGGGTTTCTTTGGTTTCTTTTATTTGATTTTTTTTTCTTACGGAATAAAAACAAAATGGAGGGAGCTTCTTTCTCAGGCTGACTGAACCCAGGCTGAGTGCTCAGAACGTTCAAATAAACAGCTCAATTAGGATTGATATTGCGGAACTTTAGCGAGTGACAGCACTTGGGTTCAGTTCACTGGACCTAGTGCAGGATCTGAGTCCAGAGCAATTCATGTGTCTAAATACAGGAATTTATTGAATGTAAGTTTAGGAAATGTGAATAGACTTCCCTATAGACTTCTCATAGCTTTTATTATACTAAGAAACTTACTAACTTATTGTAAAGGGCCCTAGAAGAGAAATAATGCCACCTCATTGGCTCCAAACCATCTTCATCAAAAAGCATTTGCACTCTTCAGAGTGGTTTTTAAATGCCTGTCATTCATTTATATTTGTTTGGTTTTGTCACTGTACAAAATAACGGTTTTCATTACAACCTTTTTTGCACTAAGGACTGAAGACAGGGTCTCCTGAATACCAGACAAGCTCTCTGCCACTAACCAGCCACAGCCCTTCTTCGTACTTTGTTTGGAGACAGAGTCAGGCTAAGTTGCGCTGGCTTCCCCTAAATTTTCTCTGTAGCCAAGGTAGTCCTTGAAGCTGTAATCATTATACCAAGTAGTTGCGCTTAAGGTTTCAGCTACCAGACCCGGTATTTTTGATGTATATGTAATTTGTACTTGGCTCACTTTTCCCCCTTACTGCTGTTCATCTTCCTCCCCAGAAACAGCCCACCTTCTACTTTGATGCAATTTATTAATTATTTTTTAATGTTTCCCACCAATGAGAAAAAAATGTAGCATTTAGCTTTTAGAGTCTTGCTTATTTCTTTTAGCATGCTGATCTTCAGTTCTATCCATTTCCCTATAAATGACATAACTTCATTCTTCATTACAGTTGAATAAAGCTCCATGCTTTGTGTGTGTGTGTGTGTGTGTGTGTGTGTGTGTGTGTCTGTGTCTGTGTCTGTGTCTGTGTCTGTGTGTCTGTGTGTGTGTCTGTCGATTTTCTTTTCATCTGTTGATAGTATCCTTTGTTTTTATTTTAAGTTTCTAGCAGTGTTCAGGTTCTGGTTCCAGTAAAATTGCTTTTGTGGCCATACAGGAGTCCTTGAATCCCAGCCTCATCCTCTCATATGATTCTAATAAGGCCTCGCCTAGGATTGTCATGAAGATTGAGTGAAGCAAATCAGTGCTCCTAGCTCATAGCAAACATGTAATAAGGGTTAGCCTATGATGTTGCCAGAGAGGAAGAAAGCCAGAGTAAAATCTAAAATCAAAACAAATGTGATCAGTTGGCCTCCCTGGGAAGCACATTCTGAGATGGAGTGTAGTAGAATGCAGAAGGGTTGTGAAGGAATCATATGGTCAACACCAGTGGGAGGAAAGGAGTCAAAAAGAAGTGTGTCTGTGCTGTAGCTCAGTGACTGCCAACCTCCAGAACTGCCTGGAGCTCAAATGCCCCGTCCAGAACACCCCCATTTGGGTGCAGAATCTAGGTCCTTAATAATTCATGTGGACCAGGGAAAGCTGGTCTTGGGAGGGACTTGCCTCAGATAAAGCAACTCTCGGTGATCCAAGGAGCTTTTCAAAGGACTACCAACAGTTCCAGCAGCCAGAACATGACCCTCATTCAAGGCAAGCTGAGCAGCACATACAGTGTCCTCCAGACAACATCTACCATGGCAATAAATACATAAATAAATAGTCAAAAAGTGAAACAAAGCAAAACCTTCCTGTGACCCTCTGGGAAGAAACAGGGAAGTCTGCAGACATCGACCAAATCTAGTCATTTATCCATTCATCACTTTTTAATGCCTGCCATATGTCAAGCCCTGAGGTGTGGAGCTTATGAAGCAGGTCCCGAGTCTATAGCAATCACAATAATAATGTTTTCTCTTTACTGTTTCTAAGGGATGAAAATAAAGATAGGAAAACAGAGAAGAGATATCACATCACTTGAAGCCAGGATATATTCTCAGGTGATCTGTCACTTGTCAACCCAGTAGAAAAAGGTGTTAATTTGAATGAAGAAAGGGGCAAAGCATTTTCTTCCCATAGCAATACATCAAGCTGTTCTCCTGGTGACCTAGCTGGGTTGGCAAACTGTGTACACTGCACAAAATTGAATTCCCAGGTTTGGGGAAGCCTAGGCAGGCTCATGGTACATGAGGATTTATTGCTTTACTCACTTAAAATGCCTCCCACTAAATTTGTTGTGCCCTTCTCCCCCTGCCTGTGGCCCCAAGTTAAGCACAGCCAGGGCAGAGCAGAGGTTAACAACACAGCAAATAAAACAAAAGCAGCCCCAAGAAGACAGGCCCCTGCTTCGTGGCAGCAACAGAGCCGAGTTCTTCCCACCCTTCAAATGCTCAGCTGTGACCCTCTCTCCCTATTAGTACCTTCAGACCTTAGTACCCGCCCCACACTGACTGTAAGTCTGTTCCGTCTGCTCCATCTTGTCACATAATGTGTTGTTCCACAGCCCCTCAAGCACTGTTCTTTAGCTTAATGCCCACTTTGCCATTGAATTCGTCATTATATGCTGATGAGGTTCAGGACATGATAATCCATAATCACTGTGAAAGCCTAGACTGTGTCTCCTTGACGTGTGCCTCTTTAACATAGGATTACTTTGAACTGGTTATTTTTAAAGGAGAAGCAGGCACAGGAAAATCTGTGAAAACAGGAAGGGGGGCTAGCCTTCTGTAATGACTGGGAAATGATGGCATTTAAGCCTGAAGTATAAGACAACCCTGTGGCCTGTCATGGTATTTCACTTTTTGAGACTTCCCTGAACAATGGTACATGGTGATGTGTAGCTCAACTTTCCCTAGCTTCAGTGACCTATGGCCAACCACAGTACAAAAACTGTTCCACAGAAAATTCCAGAAATAATTCCTAAGTTTTCAATTATTCACTACTCAGAGAAGTGTGAGGAAATCTCCCTCCTTCTTCATCCCAGACTGTACATGAATCATATCTTCATCCGGTGTATCCCCACTTTACATGATACCCACTTGTGTGTGACTTCACCAGAACTCTCTTCCTAGTCAGCCCCAGATAAAGAGGGTCACAACGGACAAAGGCAAGGGATCCATCCAACTCAAGCTCAGTTCATCACTGAGCTTATTGTGGGTTACTAACAGGAGCATGGGTGAATAGTGACTGACAGGATCAAGACAAGCCATGGACAGCCACACCACCCAAGAGTGCGGCAATTGTAAACCACTTATACATCCCTGAGCAGGGGGCGGGGCTTTATGAGCCTCACTCCCTCCTTAGCACTCCTTCCTCCTGCTGTGAGAGAATGTTAACAGGCTTACTCTTGGGAGGACCAAGTGGGGTGATCACAGATAGCTGTCATGTCAGCTTTCGGATGACTGTGATAGTACCACGGTGCTTATGTAGAAGGAACCCTTCTTTTACTTAATCTGGAAGATACCCCCAAAGTGTTTCTTATCGACAAAAAATGTACAAGTTCTCAACAGAACTAGGCATGGCAGCTCATGCTTGTAATTTCTGCACTTGGGAGGTGGGAACTGGTGGATAGACCTAAGTTCAAGACCAATCTGAGCTACCTAGTGAATTCCAGGCCAGCATGGGTTATCGGAGACCCACATAGACAGACAGATTCTCAGGCCAGTAAGATGGCTCACTGGAGGAAGGCACTTACCACCAAGTCTGACCTGAATTCAATCCCCAAGACCCACACAGAGGAAGAAAAGAACCAACTCCCACAAGTTGTCTTCTAACCTCCACATATACACCATGGCATGCACACACATGTGCACACACACCCACGCACATACACACAAACACACAAACACACAAATAAATGTATTAATTTCTCTTTAATTCTTAACTAAATAAATAAAAATCATATCCTGATGTTAAGACCTATGATAAGAACAAAATTGTTTTGAAAATGAGAAGAAAAAATTAAAAGTCTGTGCTAGTTTTGCTGTTGTAGCTTGGTCTCCAAAGTTACAGCATAGTGAGCGCTTACTGGATGTGAAAAAGACACTGAATTTGTGCGTTGAAGATATAAGTAGAAAACCTATGCTAACTAATGTAACATATTGCGTCCAAAATCACTGACACCATGTGAAGACTTCAGCAAGTTCTCTGTAACAAGTAACACCAATGACTAGTCAACTTTTTTATATTTTATTAATATTGTTCTATTTATTATTGGTTATTGTTGCTAAGTCCTTGTGATATGCCTACTCTAAGTTAAACTTTATCAAAGTATATTTGTGTGAGAAACATAATATTTGTGGTGGTTTGAATTAAAATGGCCCCCATAGGCTCATATATCTGAATGCTTAGTTACCATGTAGTGGAACTATTTGAAAGAATTATAAGGATTAGGAGGTATGGCCTTGTTGGAGTAGGTGTGGCCTTGTTGGAGTAGGTGTGGCCTTGTTGGAGTAGGTGTGGTCTTGTTGGAGTAGGTGTGGCCTTGTTGGAGTAGGTGTGGCCTTGTTGGAGTGGGTGTGGTCTTGTTGGAGTAGGTGTGGCCTTGTTGGAGTAGGTGTGGTCTTGTTGCAAGAGTATGTCACTAGGAGTGGGCTTTGAGGTTTCAAAAGCCCATGTTTCAGGACGTAGCTCTCAGCTACTTCTCCCACACCATGTCCTGCTGAGTACCACCATGCTCCCTGCCATGATGATAATGGGGTAAACTTCTGAAACTGTAAGCAAGCCCCCAATTAAATGTTTCTCTTATAAGAGTTGCCTTGGTCATGGTGTCTCTTCACAGCAATAGAACAGTGACTAAGATAATATCGTATATAGGGTTTATACTTTCAAGTATCTACTTGTATTCTAGCAACATATCCCCTGAGATTAAAAGGGAAACTACTGAATCACCCATGTATAGAGAAGATATGCATGTCACAAGATTTCTGTTGTTCCCTTGTTGATTTCTTTTGTTACAGCAAATCCCAGCTAAGGACCAGAGAGGGGAAAGACAATACTATCTTTCCTTCTTGTGGAGTCAGTGAGATCCCTTGCAGTTAATATTTTGCATGTTACCTATTCTGTTTCACAACTGGCCAAGAAGCAGGCATCAAAGAAACGATCACCCCATTCCAGAGATGAAGACTTCAAGATGCAGAAAGGTGAGTCAGCCTGCTCTGTCACAAACAAAGCCAGGTCCTCTGAGCCACACGGGAGACTAAATCATGCATCACTGTCTCTCAGTCACAAGAAGCCGGCATTGGCAGCAGACCTGACATTTGGTGGAATAATCTGTTGAAGTCACTGAGTTGGGGGCACTTACTGAGAACAGAGTGAAGATGCTAGGCCTCCTTAGTGAGGCTCACATCCATATTTCTATGCAAGTGCATTATCCAGTTTCAGCATACCTACGAAGTAAAAGGTGTCTTTTTCCCTCTTGGTATTCCCATTGCATTAAAGAAAAGAATTAAAATTTTAGAATTAAAAAAAAATAATTTGTTTTTTAGCCTTACTGTCCCAAGTGAATTTGAGAAATTATGGCATTCCAAACCTCGTCAGTTAACATTCCCATTTTAAGTTTTTCCTAGGCAGCCTTTTAAGAACAAATGCTTAGCAAGTTTTCATTACTCACCTATTTGCCTTGGCATTTCCCGAGCACCCACAGAGACCCACGCACTGTGCTAAATGCTGAGGACAGTACTAAGGTGGTAGAGCAGGCTCGCTCGCACCCTTGGGGAGTCAGAGAGTCTGGCAGGGCACTGGTCATTAAACAGGAGCATACACTTCGGGATTTACAATCATTGCTCTTTGTGACTCTGCCGGTGGGAGGTTAAAACAGTACATCCTTTTGGAGGCGAGTTACAGTAGCTATCAAAATTGTAAATGCATGTAACATCAGATCCAAGAGACATAAAAGTTAAAATAAAAGTCAAAGTAAACTAAAGATACTAAAACAAGGGCACAAAGTTTTAAATGTTAGAGATATGAAAATAGTCATGGCAACACTGTTACAAATATAAAAATGGATGATGAGAATAAGAGGGAGAAGGAGAAGGAGGAGGGAGGGAAGGAGGGAGAGAGGAAGAATGGAGAGAGGGAAGGAGGGGAAAGTGGCAGGGGGAGAAGAAAGAACTAGAAAAGGGCATGGAGGTAAATTTGATCAAAACACATCAAGGGGAAGGAAAGAGGGAGGGAGGAAGGGAAGGGAGAAAGAAAGGAAATTTCTTCAGGGGTGCAGCCCTGAGAGACCATTCAACTGCAGCAGATGGTCGTACACCTGTGCACACACTGGCAACACTACGTGAACTCGGTTTTCTTAAAGAGCACACGGGGCTGGAGAGATGGCGCAATGGTTCAGAGCACTCGCTGGTGCTGTAAAGGACCTGAGTTTAGTTCCCAGCACCCAGAGCAGGCAGCTCAAAACTGCTTGTCACTCAAGTTCCAGGGAATCTGGTGCCCTCCTCTGGCCTCCATGGTCACCTGTATACCTGTGCACATACAGGCAGGCAGGCACATACCTATAAATAAAAAAATAATAAAAACAAATCTTTAAAAAGAGAAAGGGCACATGAAGTTTGGAGGAGAAAGTGGTAGGGGCACAAAGGAGGAACTAGAAAGAAGAGGATGGGGGTAAATTTGATCAAAGCATATTATATGTATGTATGAAATTCTCAAAAAAGTTAAAGAAGATAGCCGGGCGGTGGTGGCGCACGCCTTTAATCCCAGCACTCGGGAGGCAGAGCCAGGCGGATCTCTGTGAGTTCGAGGCCAGCCTGGGTTACCAAGTGAGCTCCAGGAAAGGCGCAAAGCTACACAGAGAAACCCTGTCTCAGAAAAAAAAAAAAAAAAAAAAAAAGAAAAAGAAAAAGAAAAAAAAAGTTAAAGAAGACAAATGGGCACATTTTTAAATGTTGAAGATTTTGGGTATTAAGCCATTCATGAATTGACACTACCTAAGGGATGCCAGGACAAACTTCTGTAAGGCAAAGAAATAATGGATGAAAGTGAAAAGTGCCTGGCTAGGCATCAGTTAATGGTTAGTAACTGCTGGTTGAGCTTCAGTTTTGGGATTACTTTACTTCCCTGAGAACCCTAAGTTTTGAAATTCTCCCTGCCTAATGGCCTCCATGTGTATTTTTAATCATGAGAAAGAAAAGGAAAAGGGAATTTTTTAAGTGTCCATCCGGAGAAGTATGGGCATAAAAATTATGACATAACCAGTTATAATGTCTCATATCTATAATCCCAACACTCAGGAAACTGAAGCAGAGGATGGCCATGAATTTCTACATAGTGAAACTCTATCTAAAGATGAAAAATGGGACTAGAGTGATAGAGCAGCTGTTAAAAGCACTTATTGCTCTTGCAGAAAACCTGGGTTTAGTTCCCAACATCCACATGGCAGCTCATAACTACCCATAAATCCACTGCTGTGGGATTCAATACCCTCTCCTTGCCCCTCAGGCATTGCACACATATGGTGCACATACATACATGCAGGCAAAATACTCATACAGATAAAATACAAAAATATGGCGTGGTGGTGGCCCATGCCTTTAATCCCAGCACTCAGGAGGCAGAGACAGCTGGATTTCTGTGTTTGAGGCTAGCCTGATCTACAGAGCTAGTTCCAGAATAGGCTCCAAAGCTTCACAGAGAAACTGTCTCCAAAAAACAAAAACAAAAAACTTTTTAAAACAATAAATAAATAAAATTCATGGTGCTATAGAATTCTATATAGTCAATTTATATGTCCTATCATAATAAAATATGCCAAGCAGTGGTCCAGAGGGTTCCTGGACTGGTCTACTCTAGTGACCAGCCTAGCAAATAACCTAGCTGTCATCATAGAGCCTTTGTCCAGTGACTGATGGAGGCAGATACAGAGACCCACGGCCAGGCATCAGGCTGAGCTCTGGGAATCCAATTGATGAGAGAGAGGAGAGATACTGCAGGCGAGTGACGTTGAGATCATGATGGGAGGACATGCAGAGATGACCGGCCACACTAGTGGAAGCCAATGAACTGTGGACTGGTGGTTATGGAGCCCCCATGGTACTGGAATAGGCCCTCTGGATATGGAAGACAGTTGTTTGGCTAGAACTGTTTTGGGGGCACCCAGGCAGGGGGATTGCGATCTGTCCCTGTTCTATGGGCAGGCTTCTGGAATCCGGTGCCTGTGGTGTGACACCTTGCACAGCCTTGGTGCAGTGGGAAGGGGCTTGGACCTGCCTAGGCTCAGTGTGCTGGGCTCTGCTGACTCCCCATGGGAGACCTCGATTTGGGGGATGTGGAGATGCGGGGTGGCTTGGGAAAGAGGGCTGGGGGTGGGAGGAGGGGAGATCTGTGGATAGTATGTGGAGTGAGTAGAAATTTTCTTAATAAAGAAAAATGAAAGGAAAAAATGCTAAGAAGAAACAAGCGAAGTAGGAAACTGTGCCTATTATGGGGAAACACAGATATATCTATATATGCACATAAATGTATCTCTATTTAAAGGCAAATGGGGAAAAAATCAAGAAAGAAACAGACCAAACTCTTGCCAGTGAGTGAGTATCTCTGAGAAAGTAAATGGAAGTATTTGTAACTAATAAATTTCTGAACTATTTACAATTAACATTACTTTGTGTCACTTTGAAAGGACAGTTTAACAAATTAAGAATGTTAAAGGTTATGACAGAGAAAGACCAGAGAGTTATTTCTGAGCACTAAGAAGGAATTAGATGCCCTTTGTTTCTTGTCCCTTAACCTGTTTTTCTTGCAATCTCCACCCACGTCACAGCAAGACTTGAAGCATCTTGCAACATATAATCCCATCTAGTGGCAAGAAGTGGTCACTGAAGACATCCAACCATTAGGAAAACACACTTTCCTGAAGAGGAAGGTGAATGTAATGCATCTTGCAGCTAAGGCTGTAAAACACCATAGCTAATGACAAATGGGGGTTCTTGGGACCCCCAAATCCTCAGAAGGATGCTGAGGATGAATGAGACAACTGAGTACAAAGGTTATAGTTCCAAGTTTACATTCCCAGTTGTACAACAACACTGTTTCTTTATTCCTTATAACCTCACTAGACTTCCGTTTTGAGCTCTGACTCTATCAAGATGACATAAACTTATTTTCAATATAGACCCACCCGCTGAACCTATGCACCATCCCTAAACACACGTATATGTGGAACACCAGGACTATGTTTAAGCTCATCGAAGGAGGAGCCTCTGAGAATGGATGTGCTGAGAGAGACAATTTAGGTCTATTTAAGATGTCCTGATGTCCACCAACCCAGCCACAAAACCTTCCACCTATAGTCTGTCCTGCCTACAGAGTGTTCTGGGACCAGAGCTTAGCAGAATCATAATTGACAAGACCAGAGAGGCTTCATCCAGCAACTGATGGGAGCAGATGCAGGGTCCCATAGCCAAGCATTAGGCAAAGCTCAGGAGTCCTGTGGAGGAAGGGGAGGAAGGATCAGAGGAACCAGGGGTCAGGAACAGAGGACCAGGTCTGGCCCACAGAATCATCTGGCCAGAACTCATGGGAGCTCACATACATAGATCAGGGAGTCTGGGGGGGGGTCTGACCTAGATTCTCTGCATATATGGTATTCCTAGTAGTGGAGGTGCAGGCTATCTCTGACTCCTTTGCCTACTTGTGGGACCCTTTTCCTCCTACTGGGTTGCCTTGTCCAGCCTTGATGTGATGGTATGTGCCTGGTCTTATTGTGGCTGTGTGTGTTTGCTGTCTGTGAAAGGTCTGCTCTTTTCTAAGGGGAGGCGGAGGCAGGGTGGATCTAGGGGAAGGAGAGGTGGGAGAGAGAAACTGCGGTTGGGATGTAATATATGAGGAAATAATAATAATAATATAATAATAATAATAATAATAAAGATGCCCTGATGCCTTGGCAAAGGAAAATGATCCAGACACTTGTCAATAACGGTAAGACAGGCTTCATTCAGGAGAACTGCTGCAAAAGGGTTTGCAGTAAGGAAGAGATACAGCTTCAGACCGAGGCAAACAAGGATTCCTGGGGATTTATAGCCGTGTAGCAGGGTGAGGGTCAGTAAATGAAAAAAAAAATCACTTAAAGGAAATGCCAAGGCTATGAGGATATTTGCTGAACTAAATTAACAGAAACTTTCCCACAACTGGCTGAAGAGGACAAGGACTAAGCTCTAGGCCAGCACCACAAAGATCTAGAGGAATCTGATGGTACTTGGCTCAAGTGTCTGTCAGCCCTTGCAACTGACTTCTTTTGAGCCCAGCACACCTCTGAATGAGGAAGGCCCTGTGTTAGCTAGATAGGATGTCATCTCTAGAAGGGTTGATTAACAGGTCCCAAAAAGCAGCTCATGAAAAAAGAATAGGGTTTTGGGGGGTGGCTCAGTTGGTAGAGTGCTTGCCTACAGTGTACAAAACCCTAGGCTTGATCCCTCAGCACTGCACAAACCTGGGTATGATATCATACCCCAACACTTAGGAGGTGAAAGCAGGAGGATCTAAAGTTCAAGGTCATTCTTGGCTACATAGTAAGCTTGGCGCTAGCCTGGGCTACACAAGACCCTGTCTCAACAAAAATATATATACATAAATGAATAAATAAATAAGAATAGGTGATGGTAGTCACTTGAGCTAGGGAAACTCAGAACCTTGGGGGAAAGAAAAAGGTAAAGATAGTTGTTGGTGGTGGAGTCCAGTTAGGTCAGCTCAAACTTGCTGGAAAGACACCAGGGAAGTATGCACCGACTGTTGCTATCCATTCACCTAGTAAAAATTTCAACTTTAGGAAGACTTACATTTCTATATATAGTCTTACATCTTATACATCTACTTATACTGAACTCTATGTAAAATGGGCTTCCAGGATAGCAAGAAAAGGAGAAATACAAGCCCCAATTCCCGCCAGGGTCAAGGCCATTGCTGCTTTGCTCAGTCTACTCTTTTTCTAAAACACGTGTCCTTGCTCAATAAAATTTAACTCTGACTGATTCCTCTATTACTGTGTCCATTCGGATTCTTCTTCTAGGGAGGACACAGAACCTGAGAAACTATTGGGATTGATGGCTGCTGGGATTAACTCAATGCTGTTATAATATGGGCCTGTCCCTTTAAGACATTGGTTACTCTAAGGGATGAAGAATCAGCCCACACTCCCTCAGCTGGGACAGAGAATTGCAAAACTGTGGCAAACAGCTCCTAATTTTGCCTACCTGGCCCCTCCATGCTCTTTGTCACATTATATAAAACTTTCCACCAGCCTCAAAAACTTTAAAAAAGTCAAATATTTGTTGGGAGATTTCTCCGAAGGCTCCTCTGGGCCTCCCCTTACCATCCCTCTCATGGTGACTTTATCTGTCTTACTCAGTGTTATGTCTCTTAATGAAGACATAATGCCTCTCCAGGTTTGAAAGGAAAACTGGCCTTTCCTTTTAAGGCCCCACTGTGCTGTTTTTAATGTATTTTCCCATCCCTTTCTAATGCTCTCGCACCTTAAAGCCCTATCCTGGTCCAGTGAATGGCCTTTTCTCCTAATGAACCTCATTCATGAAGGGTGATTATGTGTTGTCTTCTCTCCCAAACCAACCACTGCTGCTCCATTCTTATATCTAAAGAGACTTCCTCATAACGGCTGCCAGCCCATCTCTGCCTCCCTCCAACAAGACTGGTCTCATCATATTTTACTTTGTACTAAAATGTTAATTGTATGTTAATAAATAAAGTTGCCCGGGGGTCAGAGCTATTAGAGCCATAGCAAGAGTGTGGCGGTGGTGACGCCTTTAATCTCAATACCATAGAGACCTGGCAGTCATGTTATTTGGGTTTACAGCCAATGAGAAGGCAGAACAGAAAGTCTATATAAAGTCAAACAGACAGAAAGTAGCTCTCTTTCAAAGAGGTCTCTTGGCGGAAGAGCTAGCTGCATCAGGAAGGGTAAGGCTCTTAGCTCTGATCTCTTGGCTTTCTTCTTTGCATTGGTTCTGTGTTTATTATTTAACAAGACAGTTGGTTACATCTATATCATAGTTTTCTTTCTCACTCACTTTCTAGGGCTAAGCCCAGTCCAGGATTAACAACTAACTCAGAAAGTCATTGCTCCTATTACCTCCAGTTTCCAGTCCCCCTACACAATGGCAGATCTTCCCCCAGGGTTGTTAACCCTTCGTTTCCCAACCCCTCCAACATCGGTTGTTGGAAAGACAAAAATCCTAGACACTTTGGCCCAACCTCCCTGGGGTGAGGAAACAGTTTAGGGTAGAATATAACACAAGGCTGGAGAGAAGAGAAAGAAAGAACCATGAGTAGACTTCGTATCATGGTGACTGGTGGTTTGGATTCTGGCTTGTGGTTGTCTGGCTTGAGTCCCTGTACTACCACTAACTAATAGTGGCCAAACTACTTCATTTATCTTTAATGATAACACTACCTACCTCAGGGGGCCACTGTGGGAACTATACCACTCAAGTGCTGGCAGATATTGAACCTGCCTTCCTACTCCATCCACTTAACAAATGAAGACTGAAACTTGACATCAGTCCATTGTAATTTGATTCAGAGTACCTTACCCACATCCTCTGTCTGGGGTAGAATATGTCAGTCGTACAAGCATGAATCTCATGCTGACATCTTTCCTGTGAAGGATGAGAGAGAAAGCAATTGTGCCTTCTACAGCCACCATAAGGGATTTCCAGACCAACATCTCTTTGGCAATTATTACTTTTTCCAAAGTCATGGTTGGATGTGATGATCATATCTGCTCAATTTCCTGGGGCTTACTCTCAAAGACTTTGCTCAGAAGTCTTCACTATGTACTCTATGATGCTCGAACCATGAACAACCCTCTCCTACAAACATCTGGAACAAGGGTTTCACATGCATCTGAACTCCCAAGAAAGGAAAACTTGCTGAACAGCCTGCTGGACTTCAGCTCCCAAGGACCCGTAGGCCTAGGGAAGGGCCCACAGATACGTGTTTCAGCCAATACTGAGATAGTGCTGGATGACCACTCAGAGCCATTGGATTGGAGAAACATACAGCTCCCTAATGTGGAGTCCAGTGGGAACTCTAAACTAAAATTAAGAATTTGACTGTGTAATTAAATTCCCTTGGGTTTACAGGTATCTCACAGGAACACATGCACTGACTTTTGACATGCTTTGCTCAAGAACTAGGCTCTTATGCTTATTAACCTTTATTATTTCTAGTACATGTTATATGGGAAGTTTCTGCCCTCAGGGGGAAGAGTTTCTCAAAGCCCCATCCCCTAAAATACAACTCTAGTATAAGCCATATGGACAGAACCAGGGAAATCATTAGTCCTGTGAATTCTATACTCCTGTGTCTCCTTACCTATACTCTAAGGATGAAAGTGATGCTCCAAGCTCACCCACTGTTCTGAAGACTGCCTCATTCAGCACAGACTCAGCCATTCAAAGCAGCCACTAAGCAACTGTCCCTATCCATGGAGGGAAGGGGACTACCAGAACTGGCTGCCCCCTAATATTTCTAACAGATACCTGACTCAAGCTTGGCCAATCAGAATCAGTCCTAGGAATTTGAAATTGGAACCCTGAGATAGCCAGTCAGTAGCTTAAGTTAGGTGGACTAGTAATTATGAAATGGCCAGATAACCTAAAGATCAGAAAAATGAGCATATGTTAAATATGAGAATGAAGAGGTAGCAATTGGTTGAGGATAGGGGAACTGACACATAATTGCCCTTCAGAAATAAAGTTTATTGAAATAAAGGCCATGATCAGGTCTTGAGGTGGGGGATTTCTCTGAAGGCTCCTCTGGGCCTCCTCTCACCATCCTATTCATGTTGGCTTTGCCTCTTTCTTGCTTCAAGTTCTCTCTCTCTCTCTCTCTCTCTCTCTCTCTCTCTCTCTCTCTCTCATATTCATATATATATATACAGTGTTCTGCCTGCATGTATTCTGCACACCAGAAGAGAGCACCAGATCTCATTATAGATGGTTGTGAGCCACCACATGGTTGCTGGGAATTGAAATCAGGACCTCTGAAGAGCAGCCAGTGCTCTTAACCGCTAAGCCATCTCTTCAGTCCTAAGTTCTCTCTGTTAATGGAACATCTCTCCAGGTCTAAACAAAAGACATATCTGGTTTCCATGTCCTTTTAGAGGTGACATACCACATTATGAAGGTCATCACAGTATATGTGACCAAGAACGTGAGAGGCCAGGTCTTAGTTAGGACAACAAATTAGGGCTGCTGTTGGACGTATAGCACAGCTTAGTTCTCTATCCCAAGAAGAGAACTGCAGGGAGCATGGCCTGATTTCTTCAGGCTGTATGGTCTGGCTTCCCTAGAGTTACCAGGGTCTTACAGGGTCCAGCTGTGATCTAATAGCATATAGAGAAAAAGGAATGAGTCAAAGTTGCAAAAGTAGCAACAGGCGCTGAGTATGTCTATGGTGATATTCCAGACTGGTTTACCTCTCTTCCCGAAAACTTGTCCCCATCCTTGGGTTTCCTATAACATTTTATGTCCCTACCTTTACTACCTAGATTACCTTTCCTGCCTAAGTTAATAGCTCCCTTCACTTGTCACTCATCCAACTATTTATTGAACATCCACAGACTGGAGCTGGCCTGGTGCTGTCCTTGGTGCTGAATAAACAGCAACTTGAGCTGGCTCAGGTGCTGTCCTTGGTACTGTATAAACTACAGCTTTAGCCCAAATGCCACGGAGCCTACCTGCAACCACTTCTGTACCCCAGAGCCAGTGCACCTAATATAGCCATCTGTACATAGGACAAAATAGATATGTCCACATTCAGAAAGGGAAGTAGGGAAACACACAATCTATCAAGCACTCATTCTGTGCCAGGCACCCTAAATGCTTTATGGGCACTTCTTCTCACAGCCCTGTGAGCCAGTTACTATCACTACCACTCCCAGGCTGTGGTGGTGCATGACTATAATCCCAGGTGGAAGAAGAAGGATCAGAAGTTCGAGATCATCCTAGGATATACAGAAAGTTTAAGGCTATCCAGAGATACCTGAGGCCCTGTCAGAAGGAAGGGAGGGAGGGAGGGAGGGAGAGAGGAAGGAAGGAAACCCAAATCATACCCATGTGTCCAAAGATACATAAGACTCAAAACTAGGAGAAGACAGCACATGCATGGAGAGAGAGGGGGGAGGGAATATTCAGGTCCACTCCTAGCAGCACAGACTCAGTCTCCTGTTCTCTACAGGCACTGGCCTTTCTGCTGCAACTCTACCATAAAAGTAGAAGGAAAAATCAACTCCTCCCTCTCCAGCAATAACCTTGAAGAGCAGCTGGACTCCATAATACTTTAATTGGACAAGAGCCTTCCAAATTTGGGCTCCTGAGCACAGCAGGGATGCATTTCTATCTGCCTTTTAGAAAATGTGTCCACCCTGATTGCATATGAATGCTCTTAGGATAATGCCAGAGAATCACTTTAAATGCTTTCCACCAGCAGGTCAGCACTTACCCACCAGATGCCTCCCCAGGGGACCCCATTCAGAATGATTTTCAGATCCATCCCTGCCTACTCCCTGCCAGGGCAAGGAGAGTGGGGGGTTCTGGCCCAGGTAGATAGAGGATGCCAGGGGATGAACCCTAGCAATAGCCCTTAACTCCTCAGGGTGAGCAAGCTCAGCACCAGGATACTGGTCAGGACTCCAAGCCTGAAGAACTTGGAAAGGACACAAGATTCTAAAAGATAAAGGTGATCCCAGCCAGCAAGAACTGGAGGATCAGGGTACTGAGACCCACTCATGCTATATGCACTCAACTTCCCAATCAGAAGGTTGAGGTTCTCTGATCTGTCTAATTAGAAATAGACATCACTCACATGAACTTTTTAGGGTGCCAGGTACCATGCCAAACATGTTCACACATTATTTCATTTTTATTTGTGTGTGTGTGCATGCGCACACATGCAAACAATCAGAACAACTTTTAGGAGTCAGATTATGAGCAGACAACTTTTGGGAGTCAATTTTTTCCTTCCCCAGTGGAGTCTGTGCTTAGCTTTAACTGTCAGCTTGACACAACCTAGAATCATCTTAGAAAAGAGTCTCAATGAGGAACTGTCCACATTGAGTTGCTGTGTGTACATGTCTGTGGAGGACAGTCTTAATTAAGTCAACTGATGTGGGAACACCCAGCCCACTGTGGGCAGCAGTATTCCCTAGACAAAGGACTCTGAACTGTTTAAAGGGTGGAGAAATCAAGCTGAGAATAAGAAAAGGGGAAATCAAGACTGCTTGCATCCGTTGCTCTTAATTTTGACTTATGGATGTGATATGACCAGCTGTTTAGAGAACCTGCCTTGATTTCCCCACAGTGACAGACTGGGATTGGGAATTGTTAGCTAATTCCTCCAAGTTGCTTTTTGTAAAGTGTTTAATTACAACAGAGATAAAACTCTGGCAAATGCAGATCCACTGAGCCATCTTGAAAGCCCTACATGTTATTGTTAAATAACGAGATAAGGCAGGGATAATTGTCTTCATTTTACAAGTGACAAAACCTGGGGATTGGGGATTTAGCTCAGTGGTAGAGCGCTTGCCCAGCAATCACAAGGCCCTGGGTTTGGTCCTCAGTTCCTAAAAAGAAAAGAAAAGAAAAAAAAAGACAAAAACTGAAGTTACAAAAGATCCTAGCAGCTTCCTTGACTTGTATTTTGAAGATGGAACCAACAATGAATAGGGAGTAGGATGGGAGTTTGGGATGTTTTCACTGTCCTGTTAAACCCAATCTACAGTCATCTTCTTTACCTCCTCCTCCCCACTATGAATTATCTCCCAACCCAGTTAAGCATTTTCCAGGATCCTAGGACAAGACACTTGTAATGGTTAATCCTGGCTGTCAACATGATGAGAATTAGCTAGGAGACAACCCAATGGATACAGCTGTGAGGTGATTTCAGATTTTAGCTGAGTGTTGAGCCATCCTGGATGTAGACAGCACCAATCCATTAGCTGAACCCCTAAACTGGATACAAAGGAGAAAAAGCTGAGCACCCACACTCATCTTACTCTGCCTTCTGGCTGGAATGTGGCCAGCTATTGTATGACCACAGCTGTACTCTCACACAATGGGGGTAAACCCTTCCTAAATTTGCTTCTGTAAGGTATGTTGACACAGAAACAAGAAACTGAAACTAATGTTTAAGACTTAATTCCAGAAAACCTCAGCCCTGAAGTACCCAGGGCCCTGAAACAAATTTTCTGACAAATGCATATCTTACCATCATGCCTCTAGGGCAGTGGTTCTCAACCTGTGGGCTGCAACCCTTTTGGGGGTGGAATATCAGATATCCTGAATATCAGATATTTACATTACAATTCTTAACAGTAGCAAAATTACAGTTGTAAAGTAGTGATGAAAATAATTTTATGGTTGGGGTCACCACAACATGAGGAACTGTATTAAAGGGTTGTAGCATTAGGAAGATTCAAAAGCACTGGGCTAGGGCTTAACATCAAAATTCTGAGATGGAAGGAAAATGGAGCAACGGGAACTGGTGTAAGAGTTTAGGCTCAGAATGTTTCTGTCACTGCAATAAGATAGAGTCTTACCGGCCATGGGAAGAGGCTTCCGGATAAATTGCAGGCTTCTCTGCAACCTCTTCTGCCTCCCCATCCACTCTGCTTCAAAGAACCCTGCTCACTCTCCAGCTGGTATTTGCTTTGCCCCCATCTGACTGTCAGAGTAGTCCCCCTCTTTTCTTTTAGCTCTCAAATCCTTCTTGAATTCTCAAGGTTGTTGCCAGAAGAAAGCAAAATAAGTAAACAAAAGCTGTCAGATGGCTCAGGGGACACAGGCACTTGCCATTAGACTGACCACCTGCAGCTCGGGGAACCCTGCAGAAGAGGGGGAGGAAGGACTGTAGGAGACCGAGAGGGCAAGACCACCACAAGAAAACTCACAGGATCAACTGACCTGGGCTCATAGTGTTGTACCTGTGTTGCAAAACCTCCAGAGACCACCAAGGAGCTGGTTTCTGATGCAAGCACATAAGGGTCTTTTACTGTCAGGTTCCAACCTAGGCTGCCGCTGAGCTGCGTTGGATGGAGGGAAATGTGCCAGCTCAGGGGTTAGAGAGTTTTAAAGGAAAACACCACAAGCCAGGAATTACATGTCTTGGTGGTTTGGGGGGACTGGGTAGAAGAGATATGGGGCAAGTTGATGATTTTAAACTATTGGTCTAGACTTTCAGCACGAAACCACATTTGAAACTAATGGGTTAGACTTTTGGTGGGGATTCTGCTGACAGGATTATCTGGATATCTTCAAGGGCCATAAACTGAAGATAGAATGTCTACAGGAGCATCTGGATCGTGTTAAACTTTACTGCCCTGTATCTGTTCGAGTTGTCATGGCACATTCCTGAGATTCTTCCGGGAATTGAATTCTTCCTGGAGTACAGCCTCCAGTCACCAGGTGGTCTAAGATGGTGGCCCTTCCCTATGATGGAGCCTGTAAAGTCAAGTCTAGGCTTTCACAATAGGGGCTCACAGAGACTGAACCAACAATCATGCTCCTGCTTTAGTTTTATTCATTATTTTACCTTCACAACCACTAATCTGTACTCTCTCGGGCCAACTGGGAATTGATTCCTGCAGAAGCAGCCAGATCTTTGTGAGTTTGATGTTAGCCAGATCTACAAAACAAGTTCCAGGATAGCCAGGACTGTTACACAGAGAAACTCTGTCTCAAAAAAACAAAAATTAAAAATATAATAATTGGGTTGGGGATTTAGCTCAGTGGTAGAGTGCTTGCCTAGCAAGCACAAGGCCCTGGGTTCGAGCCTCAGCTCAAAAAAAAATATAATAATTGACAATATCTACATACAAATGCACCCCATCCCTCCTTACTCAGCTGGAATCATTCTGAGGGGCATAGAGACATATTATACAGTAAGTTCCTGAGTGAACCAACAAAAGTGAATCCCAGACACTAGCATGATGTTTATATTATTAGATCATCTTTACAAATCCATATTTTTATTTATAAAAAATAGCAGTTTATTATGCTATCCTTTTAAAACTATTGAACTTTCCATGAAGAAAGTTTCTCATTGAAAATCTGAGTCATGTGCTAGGCAATGGTGGCATATGCCTTTAATCCCAGCACTTGGGAGGCAGAAGCATATGCCACCAGAACTCATCTCTGTGAGTTCAAGGTCAGCCTGGTCTACAGAGTGAGATCCAGGACAGCCAGAGCAACACAGAGAAACCCTGTCTCGAAAAGTAAGAAAGGAAAGAAGGAAGGAAGGAAGGAAGGAAGGAAGGAAGGAAGGAAGGAAGGAAGGAAGGAAGGAAGGAAGAAAGGAAGAAAGGAAGAAAGGAAGAAAGGAAGAAAGGAAGAAAGGAAGAAAGGAAGAAAGGAAGAAAGGAAGAAAGAAAAATTGGGGTGGTGGTACATACCTTTAATCTCAGCACTTGGGAGGCAGATCTCTGTGAGTTCGAGGCCAACCTGGTCTACAGTGCGAATTCCAGGATAGTCAGGCTACACAGAGAAAGCTTGTCTTGAAAAAACAAAAGAGAGAGAGAGAGAGAGAGAGAGAGAGAGAGAGAGAGAGAGAGAGAGAGAGAATGAATAAACCTGCTAGGACTGGAATATCACCATTACAAGCTGTGATCAATGTAATTATTCACTGGTGTTATTAAAATCACTGTGTGTGTGCATGTGCACATTTACATGTCACAGTATGCATGTGTCCTGATTGACTTTTTATCAACTTAATACAAGCTAGAATTATCTGGGAAGGGGAGCCTCAACTAGAAAAATGCCCCCATCAGATTGCCTGTAGGCAAGTCTGTTGAACATTTTCTTGATTCATGGTTGATTTGTGAGGGTCCAGCCCACTGTGGGCAGTGCTACCCCTGGGCAGGTTGTCCTGAGTTGTGTTTTTAAAAAAAGAACAGGATGAGCAAACTATGGGGAACAAGCCAAAAAGCAGCATTTCTTTGTGGCCTCTGCTTCAGTACCTGCCTCCAGAGTCAACTTTTAGTACCTCAAGGGCAGTTAGCTGCCTTTTGTTTTTTCTCTTGAAAAAGGTTCTCTTACTGGTCTAGAAGTTTCCAAATAGCATAAGCTGGCTTACCAGGGAACCCCACGGATTCTCCTGTGCTACCATGTCCAGCTTTGACAGGCTGTATTTTCTACAAATTTCTTCTTTACATAATGCATAGGGTCTATTTTCCACTTCACCTGACCCACAGTTTATGGGTACAGATATGAGCATTTCATTCAGATTACACCTAAGAGAAGCAAGAGGGAAAAGAGCCCGCCTCTTGTTAGACACTAGCACTATACATATGAACTTGGGAGCTATTGGCAGAGGTCATTATCTGCCTGTGGTCTGGAAAGCCCATGAGTCAGAGATGAGGGTTGTTGGTCGGCTGCTGGATTCTTCTTATGGAGCTTCTAAGCTTTCAGAAATCATTTGAGAAAGTGCTCAGCTGTGCAAAAACCATGGGAAAATTAAAGGTAATGATGTCGTTGAAAATGATGTGTTGGCATGTGAACAAGAGAAGAGATACTTCTGAAGTTGAAATTCTTTGTTCGAATGTGGAAATGTGTGAAAAGATATGACTGTTCATCATATAGGTAGTTACTTATATTAGCAAAGACTTGGAAAGCAATGTCCAAAGACAGGAAACTAGCTGGACAAGGTGGTACATGCTTTTAATGCCAGCACTCAGGAGGCAGAGAAAAACGGATTTCTTTGAGTTTGAATCCAACTTGTTCTACATAGCAAGTTTGGGCCAGCTGGAACTACATAGTGAGACCCTGTATCAAACAAACAAAATAGGAAAACTATTAAATAAGTTTTGCTAACCTTGAGATGAAATACTATATAAACATTCTGCCCCAAAAGACTATTAAATAATTTTGTCATTGGTTTTAATATAACTAAAGTATAAACAGTGGAAAAACTATCTATATAAACTAAGACTAATCTAATTTTTTAAAAAGAATATGTAGTACATACTTATGGTCCCAACATTAAGAAGGTTGAGGCAGAAGGAAAGTCAATTTCAAGCCAGCCTGAGCTACACAATGAGACCCACCTCAAAATACATGTACACATATATATGTGTATGTATACCTACTTATGTGTGTATGCACACATAACTACATACCTATGGCCATTAATATTTATATGCATGTGATAAAAGACCAGGAAGAGAAAATAGACAACTGATGCTATCTCAGTGACACAGATTATGGTTTTGTTCCCATTGTTCAAGAGCTACAAAAAGCAACTTACTCCACCTCCATCCAGCTCATTTAAATTCACTTAGTTCCAGATTTTGTAAAAAGAAGAAAGGATTTACTGGTGTGCGTTGTAGACAAAACAAAGAAGAGCTGGCATCAACACTGAATCCTTCTAAATGTTCAATTTGGTCCTGGCAGGACATGGTTGAGCAACTAAGCATCTCTCCCAAGATATCATGGCTGATAGTGGTTGCTTCATAACCATCCCTCAAGACTCCATCTTGCCTGCTGCTGGGTTCCTGGAAAGGATGCTTCCTGTTGTGGAAGAGACAAAAGAATCAAGATGGCTCTCAACATGTGAGCTTATTGGGGTTCTCTAGAGGAACAGAACCCATTGGATGAGTGTGTGTGTGTGTGTGTGTGTGTGTGTGTGTGTGTGTGTGTGTGTGTGATTTATTAAATCCACTTCCTTTGAAGTAGCAGCAATAGTTGAATCACACCTGAGTGCTAAGAAGCTGATGGTCACTTGGTCCTTGAGGATGGATACCTCAACAGTCAGGTAGTCCCACAATGGCTGGCTCATATGGAGAGGCCTGTAGTTGCTCAGGCCACAGGGTAGTATACCTCACCAGTTCCAATCTGGTGCTAGAAACCTAGAGGGTTCCTGGAGCATCACTTGTCCTTGGTTAACCTTGGCAGCCTGAAAATTCAGTTTCTGACATTAGTGAAGAACAGGCAGCAGCAGAATTAACTCAGCAGTGAAAAGGAAGTCAAACTCAAAGAAAAAAATAAGGCTGCTTTTTCTCTGGGCTGCTACCAAAAGGTGCCAGTCACACTGGGGTGGATTCTCCCACATCAGTTAAGGCCATCAAGACAAATCCTTGGGTGAGGCTTCCAACTCAGAAAGCATTAAAACTCACTCTCACATTAAAAAAAAAAAAAAAAAAAAAAAAAAAAAAAAAAAAAAAAAAAAAAACCTGAACATGCCACCTGATGAAGGAAATGTAAGCGGAAGCTTTATAGCCCATCATCTGGGCTTGGTTTTTCTCACAGTGCTTGCCTTGACCTTGTCATCACTGCCCATCACAAACGTTCTCATTAGAAGCAAGGGCACAGTTTTCACTGACTATTGACTCATACACAAGATAACACTCAAAATACCAAAAATTTATTTGGCGCATTTACCGCCCCGTGTATGCTCTGGAGCAGGATTCTTGAGGTCCCTGCTATACTAAGCCTGAGCCTTGACATCTGGGATTCATGAGGTTTGGGTTAGGAGTTGTCCTTCCATTGGATCAAAGCAGGAGAGATCATGGAAGAATTCACTGGTCACTCGAAGCAGCAACCATTCCCAGCTGTCTGGGTGTGATTTCATATGCAGTACAGTCATTAGTAGCATATACTCCCACCCACAGACCTGGGCAGGAGGGGTCCCTGCTCTGAACTACACCTTTTAGGAGGCCCTGTATCACACACATACTGATTAAAGAACATGCAGCAGTTGGAGAGATGGATCAGCGGTTAAAAGTGTTTGCTGCTCATCCAGAGGACTGGTGTTCAGCACCCACATTGGGCAGCCCCAAGCACCTGCAATTCCAGCCCCAGGAGACCTCACCTCCAGCAATACCCATATACACATGTGCTCATACATTCACACAGACCCATAAACACACAGGGACACACACGTAAATAAAAAGAAATAAAAACCAAAGAACACAAGGGCACCTTTAATTGTCACTGTTCAACAATAGCAAGCAAGGACCCATTCCCTAAACATCTGCTGCTCCCAAGACCAGCACTATTCAGGCCTCAGGAAGCAGCTCTTTGCTCATGTGAGGCCCTAAGACAGAATACAGCTGAATCCACTTGTCACGAAGCCTTCGTGACTGGAGCCACTCCTGGCATCAAGAGGACGGTAATTCAACATGCCAAGAGGATTTGTGCAGTGGGAATGCGTGGTTAGAGAGAAGACAAATTAATTAACTTGTCACTTCCTTCCTCAAAGATAACATAAATATATAAACATGACAGATTCCTGAATAATGAAGTACCATTTCCCAGTAGTGCTATGGCCTTTTTCTTTCTGACTCTCTTCCTGCTCCAATGTGCATTTCAGAGATATTCCCATATCAGCACAGCATCCATAATTTGCACATGGTGCATGATGAGTGTTTGTCATTCTAAAGACATATTCTATATGTTCTATCATGGAAAGGTATCTGAACTATATTAAGTTTAAAAATGGAGGAGGATTCCTTTCTCCATCACCATGGTTGGTTCCATCCCTTACCATGTCATCTCACAAGACTCTCAACATCAAGCAACTCCTAGCAAAGAAACAAAGGGAAAGGTGACCTATTCCCCCAGTAAATACTGGAAATAAAACCAAGTATGATGCCAACAAGAGACACTGGAGAAGAACCCAGGTGGGTCTATGAAGATGTACACTTAAATAGACTGCAGTCATCTCTAACTTATTGGGTGTGGAGGGAGAGGGAGTTTGGGTACCAGAAGAGCAGCAGGCTGACAGGGCTAAGGAGCCTTGGGTATTTGTAACCTCTTCTGAGCCTTTGAACCCTCATCACTAAGCAGAGAGGATTGGATCAGACTGGGTACTCTTAACATGCAGTACATAGGTGGGAATCAGGGAGCTTAAGAAGGCTAAATAAACTGGATGCAATAGCTCAAACCTGGAATCCCAGCACTGGAGAGTCTATGCCAGGAGAATTGTGAGTTTCAGGCCAGCCTAGGCAATAGAGCAAGACCCTATCAAACCTGTTAAAACAAACCCTCCTCAAAAAAAAAAAAAAACCAGCTAAATTTTGTCCAGAATGTTGTGTATCCTGGAACAACACTACCCTCAGTTTCTGTTAGGAAACAATGTGGTCCCAGAGACACAAACTCCATGTTGGTTTTAAGGCAGAGCAAGGGGTCTAGCTGAAGAGCCATCTTCCCGGACAAAGTCATAGCACAGGATGATCATGTATCTAAATCTTATAATCAAACCAAATCTCCTAGGAATGCTGAAACAGGCAGCGTTTCATGTTGGACTTGGAGGTTCAAAGTTTCCACCAGTATCCTTGGTACTCACCAGTGAGCCAGCCTCCACACTGAGCTAACAATGCAGGAGGCCAGTGGAGAGACATAAGAAATAAGAGCATTGGCCAGGTGGTGGTGGTGGTGGTGGTGGTGGTGGTGGTGGTGGTGCAGCACACCTTTAATCCCAGCACTCGGGAGGCAGAGCCAGGCGGATCTCTGTGAGTTCAAGGCCAGCCTGGTCTACAGAGTGAGTTCCAGGACAGCCTCCAAAGCTACACAGAGAAACCCTATCTTGAAAACAAAAAACAAAAAAGAAAGAAAGAAAGAAAGAAAGAAAGAAAGAAAGAAAGAAAGAAAGAAAGAAAGAAAGAAAGAAAGAAAGAAAGAGAAAAGGGAAAGGAAAGGAAAGGAAAGGAAAGGAAAGGAAAGGAAAGGAAAGGAAAGGAAAGGAAAGGAAAGGAAAGGAAAAGAAAGGAAAGGAAAGAGCACTGGTGGAGCTGTTTGAGTGCCACATCAAGCATCACCTGACACCCTAGCATCTATGCACCTGAAGCTTTTAGTTCCATAAGCTAACCACACAATAATGGCATATGGGAGGGAGCTGGAGAAGTGGCTGAGCAGTTAAACACCTACTGCTCTTGCAGAGGACCCAAGCTCTGTCACCACCACCCACATTGGACAGCTAACAACTGCCTGTAGCTCTGACTCTAGAGGGATCCAACACCTCTGGCCATCATAGGCACTGCATTCACATGCTCACACACATGCCTTAAAAAACAAAATCTCAAACAAGGATAGGATTCCATTGTCAGGGACAAGGACAGGATCTCTAGTTAGTGGAAAAATACAGACCCCTGATAAGACAGGGAACTAGATCAGCTTACAGTCAGGTTGCCTAGCAACAGGAGGACATTGAGTCAGAGTCCTTGACCCTCTCACCCTGTAAACACCCTATACAAACATCCTGTTAGCTTGCCCCACCTTATGCAGATGACAGCTTCTTGCTCCCCCCACCCTGCAGGAACTATATAAACCTTTGTGGAATGAAATAAAGTTGCACCTTGATCAGAATCTAGACTTGGTGTGTTTTCCTTTGTATCTCCTGCCCCTACATTCCCTCCTTAGGGTGGTTGAGAACCTGTTGTAGCCCTGCAGGTGGAGCATTCCATGGCTTAAGCTGCTTTTAGGACAGCATGCTGTAACTTAAAACTAGAAGCCACTTCAATGACAGCATGTTTATATGGACATGTTCTGAGATGTCGTGGTTTCTAGAAGGTTTACAAAAGGATGTGTGACCTCCTCCCAAAAAGAAAATCTTTAGAATCCTTGCAGCATTAACATTCTGCAGCCTTAAGGATCTACAGAGTGTGAATTTGTTGGTTTAGCTGGTGCGTGAGTAACTCTTACCATTGGAAAACGTTTTGTTGTTGTTGTTTTGTTTTGTTTTGTTTGTATAGTTGAAATTTCCATTAAAAAAGATAAACATTCAACCAGGAGGTGGTGGCACACGCCTTTGATCCCAGCACTCGGGAGGCAGAGGCAAGTGGATTTCTGTGAGTTCGAGGCCAGCCTGGTCTACAGAGCGAGTTCCAGGACAGCCAAGGCTGTTACACAAAGAAACCTTGTCTCAGAAAAACAGAGAGAGAGAGAGAGAGAGAGAGAGAGAGAGAGAGAGAGAGAGACAGAGAGAGACAGAGACAGAGAGAGACAGAGACAGAGACAGAGAGAGACAGAGACAGAGACAGAGAAAGAGAGACAGAGACAGAGACAGAGACAGAGACAGAGAAAGAGATTGATTCTCATTAAAGTAACACTCGTAAGCTCTGGAAACTAAAGCCAGCTACTGTGTATTTTGAAAATTTCTTCTCAATTGTTTTTCATTTTTCTGAGTGTAATATTAGAGAAGTTTCAACATAGATAAGTTCAAGCTATGTATACAAGTTTGTATGATGCTTTTTTCCCTCTTGAGATATAATTCTCACACCATTACAAACTCCTTGTAAATAGCTATTTAAAATGGCTTCCCAAGCCTCCTCACTGAGGACTGTCTCTCGTAGTATCCAAAGGCCCTATACAAGCTACCAAGGGAAAAAAAGAAATCAATAGTCCTGCCCAGATGTAAAGCCAATGAAGCACAGTGACCAGCCAGGCAAGAGATTATTCCCCAATGGTGCAATACTGGTGCTTGTATCTTGGGAGTAACCAACAGATATCTAACAGGACTTAGCACACACTCAACAGAAGGGAAGTCAAGCATGATACTGCAAAACTAACCAATTACTTGTGGCTAGAGAGGCCATGGACCCAAGAGGAAAACCTACTTCTGCCATTTTTCTAAACCTATATGGTTTCTAACTGGATTCTAAATGCTTACCCTGTACCCACAGATAAGTGTCTATCTCAGCCATCATCAAAGAAGCGTCTTTTTGCAGCAGATAGAGAGGCTATTACAGAAAGACCCAACTGGCTAGAATGCAGAGAACTGACAATGAAATGCTGGTCTCTAAACCCAAGGCTCAGGGAACATCAAATAAGCAGAGAGAGTTTAAGAGGAGGAAGATGAGAGTACTTACTGCTAGTTCTAGACATGACAAGGAAACTATTCCCATGAACTCTGAACGATATGGCTGCCCAAACAAGACCTTCACAACGACAACATCAGTTGACATGACAACGAGGATGGGGAAATCTAACAAGGCCCCACCCCCGATGAAGAGCTATAGGCCATCAATGGCTTCTGAGGGTTACAGAACCCGTCTTTCTTATGGTTGAACCCCTTGAGAGGTTACTAAATCATGTCAGCCCTAAACACAAACACATAGGTGCAGAACTAAGTGGGCTCAGTAGGTTGTATGTGTTTGTATGCATGTATGAATGAATACATGCATGTATGTAGCAGTAATAAAAAGAGGTAATGAATTTGAAAGAGAGTTTGGGGGAACCAGGAGGAGTTAGAGGTGGGAGAGGAAGGGATGTATAGAATGTAAATACAGTACTCGTGCATGAAATTCTCGAAAAACTAAAACTTTATAACGAGTTCCTGGCATTCTGGAAAGAATATCCTATAAGTCCCTTTACCATCACATGAATATTGAATAAAATGAGGCTGTTTCTAGGTTTTATGTTTGTTTTATTTCCTTTTTAATAAAGGACTCTTTCTTTAGTGTAAAGGGATTGCCCACAGTAGATGTCCATTGAATGTCCAGAGCAGGTGGGGTACAAGGTGAACACCATCCTGGGTCTAGGAAATTGGTGACCATGGAGACAACTCCTGGTGGCCCACAGCTGGCCAATTTTAAGAGGTACCTGCCCCCTCCCATTCAGAAGGTGCTCCTCCAGCATTCCCAGCATCCATCCTAGGGGTGTAGTGCCCATTCTAGTGTGTAGGCTTGGGAACCTACATTCCTCTGCTTTCTCATTCTCTAAGGATGGCATTTGGCATATGTTGGCCCCTGTCTGAGAAGCTTTGTAGTAGTCGGCTCTCTCTGTGCTAGTGAAAAGTTTCATTCTGGGGTTGAGCTATAAGAAATCTCTGTAGGAGGCTGGAGAGAGGCTCAGAAGTTAAGAGCACTGGTTGCTCTTCCAGAGATCCTGAGTTCAATTAACAGCAACCACATGGTGCCTCCAAACCCTATAGTGAGATCTGGTGCCCTCTTTTGGCCTGCAGGGATACATACAGGCAGAATACTGGATACATAATAAGTAGATAGATAGATAGTTAGATAGATAGATAGATAGATAGATAGATAGATAGATAGATAGATAGATAGATAGATAGATGATAGATAATCACTATATACATAATATAAATAAATAAATAAATAAATAAATAAATAAATAAATAAATAAATAAATAAATAAATAAAATCTTAAAAAAAAGAAATCTCTGTAATCTCCAAGGTTAGTCTAAAGGTGACCTTGAGTCTAAAGGTCAGTTGGGGGCAGGGGATGGGGGGCTGGAGAGATGGTTCATAGGCTAAGCACACTGGCTGTTCTTCCAGAGGTCCTGAGTTCAATTCCCAGCAACCACATGGTGGCTCACAGCCATCTGTAATGAAATCTGGTGCTCTCTTATGGCCTGCAGGCACACATGCAGACAGAGAACTGTACAAAATAAATAAACCTTTTAAAAATAATAAAATAAAAATAAAAATAAATAAAAGTCAGTCGGTAGGTAGCCCCTGTGCTCAGGCTTCTGTCTGGGTTTTCAATTGACTTAGCACTCTCTTGGGCAAGGAAGAATGAAGTTCTTTATGAGACTATTTCAGAAAAAGAACTATGAAAATAAAATACTCAACCATTGCCTGTAACCTTTTGTAATAGGCTGTGGGGGTTGAGATTTTGTTGAAAAGGCTTGATTGAAAAGTCCAATCTTGCTAACTCTGGATTTTGACAATCCACGCTCAGTCAAATCAAAGAGATGATAGAATTGTTCCTGATAATAGCCACTTCCACTGGAGAGTCATACCATGTGCCACCTTGAGATAGTTATTTTCCATGCTCAGTTCATGTTATAGAAAACTCTACCACTACTACCATTGGCAAGTAGGGAAATAGAGGCTGAGAGATTCCACAACATCCAGGTTCACACCATCAGTAGCAGGATCCACACTTAGGTCAAAGGCCTTAGAAAGCCCACACTCATCCCCACTCAGGGCTGATGCAGGAAGCTCTGAGTTCAGCCAGCAATAAGTAGAGGGCAAGTCAGAGGGACTGAGAATTCCACAAACCACAGTACTCAGTCAAGAGTGTTCCTTAGACGGGCAGTGGTGGCATACATCTTTGATCCCAGCACTCAGGGGGCAGAGCCAGGCGGATCTCTGTGAGTTCAAGGCCAGCCTGGTCTACAAAGCCAGTTCCAGGACAGCCAGTACTATCACACAGAGAAATCCTGTCTTGAGAAGAAAAAAAGTGTTCCACCAGCCACAGAGCCCATCAAGGGTCAGCAGCTTTGCATAGGCCACCTGAGAATGAGTTTTACTTACTTTTGCTTCTGTCTTTTTAGATAAAATCTGCCACTTTGAGTTGTACACTTTAGGAGCATTTTGCACATTCACAATGCTGAGCAATAGCCACCACTACTTAGTTCCAAAGTATTTGCATCACCCTAAAAGAAAACCCCATGAAGCCATTTCTCTTCCAGTCTCCCCACTGACAGCCAATAATCCATTTTCTGCCCCTTGGGAATTGTCTGTTCTAGATATTCCATATCTATGGAACACGCCCTGGGAGCAACTGTCATACCCCACTTAATCTGTAGGCAGTGGACCAAGCCTCAAAGCACAAAGTAAACAGAATTCATCTTTTAATACCCATCCTAGCATCCCACTCTGCTGACCCTTGACTATTCTCTCCCATACTGGGCATCCACATCCACGCTCAACATAACCTTCCCCATCAATGAGCTGGAGGTTGCACCGCCTCCTGAGCAATAACCTGGGAAATCCTAAGGAGTCCACCCTGTTTTCTCTTGGCCCCAGATGGGCAGGACCAAGATGGCTCTGATTTTTACTGGCTTCCAACAGTCTGAACAACAAACATCCCGATGGCCTTTGCCCTGAACACTGGAGCTTTGAAAACAACATGCACCTTACAGATCTTCTTTTAAAACTAATTCTGCAGTAGTACCTTGGGCAGTGAAGAGTTAATACTGGTTATCATTCTGTTGAATTATTTTCCCTTCTGGTTAGAGAGGGCAGGAGAGAACTTCAGATCTTCTCAAAATGAAAATGCTAGGTACAGAGCTGGAGAGAGGAAGGGCAATAATCACCAAGTGTCGGAGTGTTTCCCAAATAACACACATGGCGGAGGGATTTTGTCCTTTAAGACAACTTTTCCATTTCTCATGATGACCCTTAAGAAACAAATGAACATACAGGACCCCCCCCCCAGACCATTTTGGGGAACCTGTACAGATATATGTTGTGCTCTCTATAGTGTGGGCAGAATAAAACTCTTGATTCTCAGTTTACTAGAAGAAAGAAGTATTCGCCAAGATTGTAATGCTAACAATTTTCCAAGACTCCTTCAATTTCTCTGCCTCTAACCCTAAAAGTAGTGAGTTATGATACTTGAGTGCCTAGTATATCTGAAAACTTCAGAAAGTGTTTATTTTCTGGGATCTGGAGAGATGGCTCAGCAGTTAAGAGTGCTTATTGCTCCATCATAAGATGAGTTCAGATCCCAGCACCCACATACAGCAGCTCACAACCCACTGTGACTTCAGCTCCAGGGTATACTATGTCCCCTTGTGGCCTCTATCAGCACTTACATGCACAAGTGCATGCAAGTGCATGCACACACGTGCGCGCGTACACATACACCCCATATACTAAATCTATTTTTAAAGTATTTATTTCCCCTTCTCCTCACCAGAATTTGGCATCTTCATCCTTCCTTAGCTTCCCTCAAAGGTCCCATTTAGTTCTGAGCTACAGGCAGAAGCTGCCAGCAGAGCAGCTGAACAGGGCTCACAGTGAGGCACATACATATTCAAAATCTTTTCTTATGGCTTTCTAAAAATATTTATTCATTTAATGTGCATGGGTGTTTTGTCTACATGTATGTCTGTATACCACATCCATGCTTGGTACCTAGGGGGGCCAGAAGAGGGCATCAGATCCTCTGGTACTGGAGTTATAGATGGTCATGAGCCCTCATGTAGGTGCTGGGATCAATCCTGGGTCTTCTGGAAGAGCAGCTAGTGCTCTTAACTGCTAAGCCATCTC
Source organism: Peromyscus maniculatus bairdii (assembly GCF_049852395.1). Taxonomy (NCBI): domain Eukaryota; kingdom Metazoa; phylum Chordata; class Mammalia; order Rodentia; family Cricetidae; genus Peromyscus; species Peromyscus maniculatus. The sequence goes on from NC_134859.1 coordinate 32,965,158, forward strand.
TCCAGCCCCTTTTGTGTCTTTTTAAAATATATGCATTAGTATAGATGTATGTATTAGGGTTATCTAGAAGAGAAGAACAGACATGAATATTACAAAAGGGACTTACTAGATTGGTTTACACTTATGGCCTGAGTAGTCCAACAATGGCTGTCTTCACACTGGAGAGGCTGAGAACCCCCAAACTTATTTAGTCCACCAGACTGAATGTCTTAGGGACTCCAATTCAGCACTGAAGACCTGGAGGACTCCTAGAGAGCCACTGTCTTCAGTCAATACTGGAAAGCCCAAAAAGCTGGACTCCAAGGTCAGTGAAGGATGGATGGTGGTAGGGACAGCAATCTTGTAGATGGCCTCAATCGCAAAGGGCGAAAGCAGGCAGACAAAAAGCAGCAGCTTTTCCCTTGGGCCACCTAATGATTGGGCTGCCACTGGAAGGTGCCACGCTATCCCCAGTTAATCCTCACAGGCTTATCTCTTGGTTGATTCTAGATCTAATCAAGTTGACAGCCAAGATTAAGCATCACCACACAGTGCATTACCATTATCTACAGTCGCTGCAGTCCACACCAGGGTTACAGAACTTCATGCCTGTATTTAATTAACTATAGCCCAGTATCCACTCATCAGCCTTTCCCAGCCACTCTCTCCCCAGCATCTGGTAACCACCATTCTGCCCCCAAGGGCTATGAGATGAACATTTGACTGCCCTCACATGAGTGCAACAAGGCAGCATGCGCCTCCTGTGTCTGGCTCATCATAATAATCTTCAGGTCCATCCATTTTAGTATAAATGGCAAGACCTCATCTGTTTTAAGGTGAATTGTTTTGCATCACATATAGGTACTTTTTTTTTCCTTTTCTTCATTGAGAGGACATGAAGATTGTTTCCATTTTTCAGCCATTGCCAATGGCACTGCAAATAAGTACATGCCATATGCAGCACGTGCCCCTCATCCTCATTCTGTGACAAGTAATTTGCTTGGGGGCCAAGTGTGCTCAATGTTTACATTAATATGCACAGTAAAGTTAAACATTTATGCGACCTTTGTCTCCTGTCACTGTCTGCAAAGGGTATTTTCCTTGACACTGCTTGCCTGCTCCCCTTGACTTGAAATCATGCTTGAAAAACAAGAATAACTTACATTAGTTTTATAAGGGGGAGCCAGATAGTAAAGAAATATAACCTCAGTGTCACACAAATTCAGTGTAAGAAAGCACGAAGAAATGAATGGACAGAGACTTTATAAGGGCTTCTTAGGGCCCATTAGATGGCTCAGTGCTTAAGAGCACCTCCTGCTCTTCCAGAGGACCCAATCTCTGTTCCCACCATCTGTAACTCCAGCTGCAGGACATCTGCTGCTTCCAGCCTCGAAGGCACCTGCACTCACATGTGCATATCCACATACAGACACACATGCCTATCCTTAATAAAATAATAAGAATACATCTTTTAGGAATAATCTGTTAGAGGTACAAAAGGGACATGCAGTGGTTCAGAGAAATTTACAAAGGACCTGGGTTCAGATCCCAGCACCCACATGGTGGCTAGCAATCATCTATAACTCCAGGTCCGGGGTGTTCTGGCTCCCTCTTCTGGTCTCCATGGGAATCAGGTATGCACATGGTGCACATACACACATACAGGCAAAACACTCATGCAAATAAACCTATTATTAAAGAGTAACTATCAGAGCTTCTTGAGAGGCTGTTTAATAAACAGCAGAAACTCTAGCTTTACTTTAATGTCCAAATCACTGTGTTAAGAAGTCTAAGCCCAGGGCTGGAGAGATGGCTCAGAGGTTAAGAGTACTAGCTGCCCAATATCACCAGCTTTGGCAAGCATTAATGTAAGCCTAGGAACTGTAGCCATGAGATTGGATTCTCCAGAAGAGCTACCAGCTAAAGTCGTGCTGGAATCAAGAAAAATGGGCCTTGGCGGTTCGTGTTACTGGAGTTGTATCCATGCCAGTGGATGCCCACACACTCTAGAAGAGAATTTGACATTGCTCCTGCCTCTGTTGCTGTTATAGCAATGGCGGCCACCGCTGCTACTATTTCTGGGATTACCATTTCATAATTGCTTACTACAGCTAGCACAGTGGAGACCCTGGCAACAAAAGTAGCTACCACAGTTAGTTAATCTTCCATTCTACTGGGCATGATAAATTTAATTCAGTAGTTATATACATCTCGATTGGCTTTGAAAATTATAAATTTATAAACTTAAGTTCCAGTTGCTTTTGGGATACTATCTTACAAGGACTCCAACGTACAGTATGGCTCATTAAGGAAGGGAATGGCTCAGTTGCCTTTAGCCTACTGGCTATGGGTGAGATAGGACCTCTGCAGATCTTTTCTGTGTCAAACACAGAGATTGCAAGCCCAGTGCCACGTTGAGATCTTTGGCAGCAGTTAACTCTGCAACTCACACACGATTGAGCCTGTATGATGAGTATTCAGAGATGGGTAATGCCTGGGGGGGCACTCACCAACCTAAGAGAGAGCACCTGTGTGGCCTGGGCAGGCGTCTCCATGACAGATAAGGTGACCTGCTGACATCCCACACAACCCAAGTCAGAAGCTCATTTTTTAATAAAAGGGGGACCTGTAGGTCCTGGCCCCCGTTTTGGGTAACTGTTGCCTTGCTTGCAGACCTTGACCTTGATATCCTCCCTATGCTAATTCCCTGCCAAGTTCCACCCTCCTGAATGCTTAAGGGAAGTTCCTTGTCTGTGTATCCTGAATAATGGGTGTTAACAGCTTAGATGCAAGATTGTAAAACATCAGTAGCAGAACTTCTGCCCTCCGGGGTTCTCCCATTGTGCTGTAAGCCTGTATTTAAGACCTCCTCCCTCCTTCAATAAATGACATTCGGCATTTAAAATTTAAAATATATATATATTACAGTATATATATATAATTATATATATTACAGTATATATATAATACAGTAATATATATTACATATAATACATACTGCGAATGTAATCTATGAATACCACAAATGTGATTAATATCATGAGTGTAATTAATGAATATCATGAGTGTAATTTTAAAAAAAATAATGAAAAATTAAAATTAAAAAAAAAAAAAAGAGTACTGGCTGCTCTTCTAAAGGTCCTGAGTTCAATTCCCAGCAACCACATGGTGGCTCACAACCATCTGTAATGAGATCTGGTGCCCTCTTCTGGCCTGCACGGATACATGCAGGCAGAGCACTGTATGCATAATAAACAAATTTTTTTTAATTTTTTAAAAAAAGAAGTCTAAGCCCAGAGTATTGGAGTTGCCAACTGCTGTAAATCTAGATCATTCTTCTCTTTTGAGTGTGGGATGCCTTCTCTTAATTCAGTATCAGGCTTGTGAGTGGTACATAAGACTTGGAAGTCAAAGAGACTGACTGTGAATCTTTGCTCCATTGCTGTGTGACACTGGAGGAATCACCTAACCTCACTGATCTTATTTGCTCATCTCAAAAGAAGGGGGATGAGGGGGAGGAAGAGAAAGAACCAGAATTGATGTGTAAACTACATGAGATCACACGTGCAGAGCACAGAGCTACTGTGTATTGTTCAAATCAGAACAAACATTCAAAATCCTTACAGCTTTTAAATATATATTAATATTTTTGCTGGTGTCAGATGGTGCTCTCTAGAGGAACAGAACTGATAGGATGAATGTATATTAAAGGAGGGTTCTTCAGGTTTGAAGGGACGCTAGCCCACTGGAGCATGTGGCTCTGGCAGGCCTTGCCCTTCTCTCCCACGCCCTCTGCCTTGCTAAAAACCCGTTGGATTACATTCCTAAAACTAGACACCAAGCTGTATTCCTTATCTGGCCTCTTCCTCCTCCTGAGGCTGACTACCAAGGTCTAACCATCAAAGTATTGAAGTCCAGCAACCAGAAACTGCCTTTGGTTCACCTAATTAACATACCCAATTAAAATCAAACTCCTCATCCTAACTGGGTTTCCCACTGTATCTTTATAAACCACCATTTGCCTATGTCTCCCTCTATCCAGAGGCAGTCCTTTGTCCCCCTGGGACAATTACCCCTTCCCCCTTCCCCTTCCCCTTCTCCCTCATCCTGTGTTCTTTACCCCACATCCCAGCCCATTCTATCACAGACATCCCCTTCTTCTCCTCTTAAAAATGACACCTGCAATAAAGACCCTATAGTCACAAAAAGGAAAAAAATGACACCTGCAAGGTCATTTGCTGCTCTTTTTCTGCCTGAGTCAGAAAGCAGCCACTTTTTTCTTCCCCGTTTAATAAAGAATCTCTCTGTGAAAACAGGTGTTTGGGTGTGGTTTGTACCTAATCTGGAGTCTGGGAGGGAGCCCCCACTGTGCAGAGTCCCCTTCAGGGGACACAATATGGGCTGAGTAGTCATATATGTGTCCCATAATGTAGACACTGCTGCTCACGCAGCCTGTACTTTCTAAAAACTTACAGTGGTTATGCATGGAAATAAGCACTCTTGGATTTTCTGGGAGGTTTGGTTTGGTTTTGGGTTAGGGCTGCTGTATTTTGTTCACTAGTTAGCATTTGTTGAATGTATATTTTGTGCTAGGCCTCCTCCCAGCACTAGCTCATTTGATTTTCACACAGTCATTTCATTAGTGGAAGAGAGAGAGCATGGTTAAGAACCAGAGGCACCAGGTTGCCTGGTCCCACCCCTGCCCTGCAGACCACCATTCATACCAATAAGCAGCTGTTGGCTTTGTACAATCCCAAAACACGTTTATTTTTAAAATTATTCAAGGGGATTTAGCTCAGTGGTAGAGTGCTTGCCTAGCAAGCGCAAGGCCCTAGGTTTGGTCCTCAGCTCCAGGAAAAAAATAAAATAATACTTTAAATATATATTTGTAAGATGACTATGAAATCTCACTAAATGTCTAAGAACTGAAACATGGATAATTCTTTAATGCAAAGGAACCTTTTAAATTTTATTTGTTTGTTTTTGTTTGTTTGTTTGTTTGTTTGTTTGAACAGAGTCTTACCAAGTAACCCTGGCTGGCCCAGAACTCACTATGTAGACCAGGCTGGGCTTAGATTCACAGGGATCTTCCTGCCTCTCTCTCCCAAGTGCTGGGATTAAAGGTATGCCCCAATATGCACATCAGGGACTATTTCATTTATTTATTGCAAGTGTATCTACATGCCACATGTGTTCAATGCCAGCAGATGCCAGAAGAGGGCGCCAGATTCCCCGGGAACTAGAGTTAGGGCAGTTGTGAGCTGTGAGTGCTGGTAATCAAACCCAGATCTTCTGGAAGAGCAGCCAGTGCTCTTAACCACTGCACCATCTGTCCAGCCCCTGAGACCTTCTTTCTTAACCTATAGTATAGACAGTAGTACCCAATCCTGTAAGGGTGCTTTAAAATCTACATCATGGGATATGTTACAGCGATCCTCTTAGATCTCCCCTCTCCTGCCTCCCGAGTACTGGGATTAAATGCATGCATCACCACATCAGAGGAACTTTTTTAACGTTTAATTTTTTTGTCATTGTTGTATAAATGATGCTAGAATCCAATGTGAGACTTTGGGCATGCTAGGCAAGCTCTCTACCACTGAGCTATATCCCCTGCCTCAGAGGAACCTTTTTATGGAGAACAGAGGTGTAAAGTCTTGGCCAAGTTGCTATGAATAGAAGAAATGTTTCCTCAGGACCTGTAGATATGGATAGTAAACCATTACTGTGAGAGCTGAGGGCTCTTAGTGCTCTCCTGTACCCAATTACCATGTGAAAGGAATCATTTACATTATCACATTCCGTCTTCATAACAAACCACAAACCGCATCCGCAAGTGTGAATGAGGAAAGCCATCCTTCAGGCCTTCATGTAGCAAAGCCTGTATACAGCTGAGTTGCTACTGCTCATTTCCCCACTGTCTTGAAAAGCTACACAACCAATAGGAGTCGGACTCCCAGGCAGTGAATACCAGCTTTTTGTTTTTTGTTTTTTTGTGGTTTTTTTTTTGTTTGTTTGTTTGTTTTGGGGGGGGGTGTTGTGGGTTTGTTTTTTTTTTTGGTTGTTTGTTTTTGGTTGTTTTGGGTTTGTTTGTTTTTTTTTGGGGGGGGTGGTTCAAGACAGGGTTTCTCTGTGTAGTTTTGGTACCTGTCCTGGATCTTGCTCTGTAGACCAGGCTGGCCTCGAACTCACAGAGATCTGCCTGCCTCTTCCTCCCAAGTGCTGGGATTAAAGGCTTGCCACCGCCGCTGCCACCGCCGTCACCACCACCACTACCAACACCACCCGACCGAATACCAGCTTTTTTTTTTTTTATTTATTTATTTATTTATTATGTATACAGAAAAGGGCACCAGATCTCATTACAGATGGTTGTGAGCCACCATGTGGTTGCTGGTCTGGAAGAGCAGTCAGTGCTCTTAACCGCTGAGCCATCTCTCCATCCCCAAAAGGCCAGATTTTTTTTTGTTTGTTTGTTTTTCGAGACAGGGTTTCTCTGTGTAGCTTTGCGCCTTTCCTGGAACTCACTTGGTAGCCCAGGCTGGCCTCGAACTCACAGAGATCCGCCTGGCTCTGCCTCCCGAGTGCTGGGATTAAAGGCGTGCGCCACCACCGCCCGGCCCGAATACCAGCTTTTTAATATGCTCTTATTACTAAATATTGGTGCAGTCGCCAGGCTCTAGAATTTCAACCCAGACACTTAACGAGCTGGTGAGTTCTGAAGAATTCCACTCAAGGAATTTAGGGGTCTCTTCTCACCTGTTCCATCAACACCTCTTCTCCCGTTTTCAACATTTGGAGATGGGCCTGGGCTGCAGAAGAACCTGTCTTCCTGCTCTTGCTTGCTAACTCTGAATTCCAAGATGTCGCATGGCCCTGATTTACGCCTGTTTCTAGTCCACCACCCTGAGCTGGTGAAGTGCTCAGGGGGGATTTACTAGAGGTGCACTCATCGTGATGCTCAGTAGGGAAGCCTTCAAGTGAAGGCTCAAGGCTCAGGAGGCAGGCACGTCTCAAAGAGCCAGTTATGAAATGCAATCATTTGATGACCACGTGCGGTAGATCTTCCAGCTCATTCTGTTTTCCTCTAATTAAACCTTTCATTTCCACAGGCAGCTTGCCTTACAAGCTTGTGTTTGCCTTTGTTGGCAGGAGGTAATCAATAGCGGAGATGTGGGTGCATTTCAGCGTTTATTAGCAGCTCAATGGGAACTTGTTTTATTTTAATAACATCTTGCCTTCGTTCTGTTCAGGGTAAATCAACAGCTTTGAAGAATAATAGAAGATAAAGGACCGTTTTATGCTAGCTCGTTAGGAGTAAAGAAACCAGGGGAAGAAAGGAAGCCCAGAGAGAAATTGAAAAGTACTTTAAAAGCCATGCTTTCTTTGTTAGGAAGAAAAAGCAAAAACAAAGTGTCTTCTATTTTTTTCTGAAGGTCATCAAACCTAGTCGACTTCAAGAAGATAAACCTTCCAAGAAACAACAGTGAACCCCTCGTTTCTGAAGCTTTCTGCTTCGCTAACTTGCAGCTTATGCATAGTTATCCTCCATTAGGTTCAATGGGAGCAACAAAAGGGATCAGAAACAGGAGCAGGATCTGGTGATATGCACCTGTAATAGGCCATCCTCAGCTACATGGTAAGCTTGAGCCAGCCTAGGCTACATGGGACGATATCTTTAAAAAGATAAAAAGAAGAAAAAGAAACAGGTACAAATTTGCCATTTGTTTCTCAGAAGTGAATCAATGCCTGAATGTTCATACCCTCAAATACATAGCGTGCTGGTAGAAACCGGAAGCCTTCGGAGAAAGCAGCACACCATGATGCGTTGTTTATGAACTCACTGCATACCTTGGCCAATAGGATTCAAATGGACAAAAAGCCTCTTCATGGATCAGAGCGAGATGGCTCAGCCTGGAACACACTTGCCACACAAGGCTGATGACCTGAGTTTGACCCCTCGGCCCCGCATAAAGTGGAAGAAAAGAACTGACTTCACAAAATTATCCTCTGACCTTATGTGTGTCATAGTACACACACAAAACAATAATAATAAATTATAATTTTTTTTAAAAAAAAGGCTTTTCTGAGATCTTCACTGATGTATCCCACTATGATTCCCCTTCTATAACTCACCTAAAGCAGTCAGACAGAGTGTAGAATGATGATGGGCAGTGACGGGAAGGGGGGGTGAGGTGGGTGAGACATTAGTAGCAGCGTATGACGTGTAGAGTTTCATCTGCGTCAGATGCTAAAGTTCTGGAGATGGATAGTGATGATGGCTGAGCAGCAGAGGCAGTTGGGTTGGTGTTACACATAGTTGAGACTTTCCAGAATCTTTAATCTTCAGATTCAAATGTCCTCTCCTATCTCCCAGCTAGACGTGTTGCACTGTTGGCCCTACTGCTCAAGCTAGCGTGGGGGGATGCACCCTCACTCCTCCTCACAGCCCAGCCACTCCAGGTCCGTCCTCCCGCCTGAGTGCGTGTCCATCTGTCACCGTCCCCTTATTCTCTACCATCTTCCTGGACCATCTTACTTGAATCCCTAAGGGATCCCCTACCTGGTTTTCCTGTATCCTCCCTGGTCCTGCTTCCCATAGGCTGTTCCCCACCAGCCTCAAGGCTGAGTGAGCCTTTACAGACAGAAAGCAGGAGCTGCCATTTCCTGCTTGGAAGCTTCCCGCCACTCGAGGGACAGAGTCTGGGCTCCTCTCCGAGCAGTCCTTGCCCCTACACCTGGCAGGTCTGTTCCTACCTGGTGGCACATTCTCCCTTCGTCTGCTTACTCCCCGCACTTTGAAACTCCCTTAGTTTCTCAAAGTGACTAGGTTTCACGCTCACTCACAACCTTTACCTACAGCAACGCCTTTGCCTAGGACACCTTCCCGCTATCAGTTGCTTGGCCAAAACCCTCCTTTGCTTTCAGGTCTTGGCAGAAATGGAATTTTCTTAGTTTCCCTCAGTGACGCCATATCTACCTTCTATCCTCCCTTCCCCTGCCCATGCCACTTTTTATTTATCCAGATCAGTCTCTTCCTTCCCAGACCATCAGATTCCTGAGCAATCATGGCTGCCTTAATAACCCTGGCACCTAATACAGTATATGGTGAACCATAGGCATAAGTGTATGTTGGATGAATAAAGAAATGGGTCATTTTTGAGGGTACCCCAAGAGGGAAATAAAAAAACCTACTTGCACAGCTCTCCAAATCTGTTCCATGTGCACTATTACATGTACCCGCTGAAAGCCACTCAACAAGGACACATACACTCAAAGGTCCTTTCAAAAGAGCCTCACCTTTCCCGAGAGTGTCATGTGACCCTCACCAAGGATAAGGTGATTGCTTGAGCCCTTCTCTGTGCTGAAATAAAGCCACTGACAAGTGCCATCCACCTGCTCCCTTCCCTTGATTTTCAATGGCATCCTGCTTTCTGCACTAGTGAATAAATTCCTCGAATCCACATGAGAACGGTAATAGATATGAGTTATAAAATGAGGTCCATGGCTGCCAAGTGCCCTGAAGCAGTCCCTGTGCCTTATTCAGCAATAATGAGCCAGCCATGGCTCCCTCTGTAGACACTCCTCTTGCAGGAGACCTTCTCCTAGATAATGCTCCAACAAACAGTACTTGGGTAAGGACCAATGCTACAGTGATTGTTATTGTTGCTATGGACTCTATTTTATTTCCATTTAATTAGTAATTATATTAAATTACATGGCTGAAGTGTTGTTACAATGGATATATCCTGGTCCTTGGTGGCTCATTTTCTATCAATGCAAAAATATGGGCTATTTTGAGTTCAGCCATTAGAGGCTGGAGTGATGACCAGCTCTCAGTGCAATAAGGGGAAGTCTAAACCTAGTGTCTTTTCACAACGGTCTCACTTCTGCTGCCTGTGGAGAAATATGTGAAAACTGTTTTCTCCCTAGACACAGCTCCCATGAGAGTAAGTTCTGGAGTGTCAAAAAGGGAGGAGTCCAACGACCTTGTAGTATAGATGGATATGGCCCCTTCCTCAAGAATGCTCAAATTAACAAAAAGAGAGAGTTTAAACAGGGCTTGGTGGCACTCACCTTTAATCCCGGCATTGTAGAGGCAGGCCGATCTCTGAGTTCAAGGTCCAGCCTGGTCTAGAGAGGGAGTTCCAGGACAGCCAGGGCTATACAGAGAGGCCCTTTCTCAAAACACAAACAAACAAAAAGGAATGCTCAAGTTTACAGCTAACTCTTACTCATGTGACTATGGTATGTGCACCTCACGTTTTGGAACTGATATCCGGTTACAACAGAAATTCTAGGGAGTGCATATGAAACAAACTGAGGGACTTGCTTTCTTTTTAAATTTTAAATATGCTATCTTTACATCATTAATTCCAAGGAATGAATGGAATGAGCTTGCAATCAATTAAAAGCAATTACGGCTCTCCTAGAGGACCTAGGCTCAATTCCCAGAACCAACAGGGTGGCTTACAACAGTCTGAAATTCCAGTTCCAAAGGATATAATACCCTCTTGTGGCCTCTACAGGCACCCACACATGTAGGATACAGACATACAAGCAGGCAAAACACCCATACACATGACATTTTTTTTAATTTATAGATAGATAGATAGATAGATAGATAGATAGATAGATAGATAGACAGACAGACAGACAGACAGACAGACAGACAGACAGACAGACAGACAGACAGACAGACAGAAACAGGCCTGAGAAGATGGCTCAGCAGTTAAGATGCTTGTTGCTCTTGCAGAGGAACCAGGTTGGGTTCTCAGCACCCATATGGCAGCTCACGGCCACCTGTTAATTCCTATTCTGGAGGGATCTTACCCCTCTTCTGACCTCTGCCCACTCCTGCATACACATGGTAGGCATGCATACATTCAAGCATACACATTTCATATAAAACAAAATAACTGATTTCTTAATAAATAAATACGGCAAAGACTGGGAAGACAGTTCAGTGGAGAGGAGTGATTGTCGCATAAACATGAGAGGACCTGAGTTATAATCACCAACACCCACATAAAAAGCTGGACATGGGGCTGGAGAGATGGCTCAGAAGTTAAGAGCACTGGCTGTTCTTCCAGGAGATCTGGGTTCAATCCCCAGCATCCCCATGGCAGCTCACAACTGTCTGTAACACTATCTCCAGTGGATCTGACACTCACACAGACATACCTGCTGACAAAATACAAATGCACCTAAAATTTTTAAAAAAATAAAAATAAAAAAAAAACAAATTAGAAAAAAAACAACCTTAGTTTGGAACCTGGGGCCTATGCAGGGACACTTTGCTCAGACTGGGAGGAGGGGACTGGACCTGCCTCAACACAATCTACCAGGTTTAGCTGAATCCCCAGGGGAGTCCTTGCCATGGAGGAGATGGGAATGGTGGGTGGGCTGTGGGGGGGTGGCGGGAGGAGGGAGGACAGGGGAATCCGTGGCTGATATGTAAAATTAAATTAAATTATAAAATTTAAACAAAATACAAAAAAAAAAAAGCTGGACACGGCCTCGCTCATACTTATAACCCTAGTGCTGTGGATGGCAGAGACAGGAAGGGCTTGATGGCTGCCAGTCTAGCTCTGGGTTCAACAAGAGGCCCTGTCCACAGAAAATAAAGTGGAAAGTGATGGAGGAGGACACCTGATGTCTTCCTCCAACCTCCACATGTGCACAGGCCTGCACACATACACACGCATACACACACTGGCTTTCACACAAACATGTGCACATGTAAGTTAAAAAAAAGAAAAAGCAGCATTTTATAATCTATTGAATAGGATGAACACCATGGCAACCATGATAATGGTAATTAATTCAGGCAAGAAACATCAATGGATGCTGCAACTCTAACAAGTGATAGGGTGATACGGAAAGAGCCATTCACAGTGTCCCAAAGTATCTCCTCACAGGATATTTATTAATTACAATGAGAATAAAGTGTGACTTTGCCATGGAGACAGAGGCCAGCCTAAGTGATTAAAGCTAAAAGCACAGCTACCAAATAACCACACTGTGCCACTCCAGCCAAAATGCGGGTTAGGGCTCACCACGAGGAAACAGGGCAAGAGCAGAGAGGGAGAGTCGGCAAAATGCCTGACCTACAATCTTCATTCATGCCTAGCTCATGAAAGTCAGGGAAGTGCTCACTTCGGCAGCACATATACTAAAATTGGAACGATACAGAGAAGATTAGCATGGCCCCTGCCCAAGGATGACACGCAAATTCATGAAGCAATCCACATTTTGTTGAGAGATGAACAAACTTCCTTCATTAAAAAAAAAAAAAGAAGAAGAAGAAAGAAAGTCAGGGACAAGCTGAGGACCTGTTCCAGACTGAAAGAAACTAGAGAGACAGGAAATCTGGATCCTATGCATGAACAGGACCCTCAGCAATGGAGGACATCACTGAAACAATTGATGTTAGTGGATCTCTCTGTGAAGGAGATGCCAAGGATCTGTATGGCTGCTGTGCTTTGCATTTGAAATATCCCCCATAGGCTCACACGGATGACTACTTGGTTTCCAGCTCTTGGACTTGTTTTGGAAGGTCATGGAAACTGTAAGAGGTAGAGCCCCACTTAAGGAAGTGGGTCACTGAAGACAGACTGGGAGATCTTATAGCCCAGCCCCACCCACTGCCTCTGTTTCCTTTTCCACCTCGATGTGAGGAGGGGAAGAGTCCCAGCTTCACACTCCTGTCACCATGCTGACTGTGTCCTCTCAAACTGTGAGCCAAAATAAGCCCGCCCTCCCCCTTCAAGCCCTGTCCGTGTTAGGTATTTGATCAAAGCAACAGAAAGGCAATGCCACGTGACCCCTAGCACTTGGGGATTGATGTTGTTTCCAAGACCAAGGAGTACAGCTCCATGCTGTGGTGTTTACCATGTGTAAGACATCTGGCTTTGGTCCTCAGCACTGTTTGTGCTGAAAGCTTTTCTTTAGATGCCATCTCCATTTTTCTTCAAGTAGTTGACCTCTTTTTGATAATGGCATATATGAGATATACTTCTATTTTTCCAAGAAAAAATAAAAACTATTTTTCTAAGAAAAAGCCTAAGTATAATGAAGAATGGCACTTGGCACTAGAAATATTTGTTTGGTAAAAATAAAGTCATTAAATATTTAAGCAAGCCAAGAATTTGAGAATTCAGGCTTTTATATGCAAAGATGCACAACTTCACTCACAGTTCAGAAAATATAAATCAAAACCAGAACATAGCAGCCTTTTTCTTTTGGGCCACCAACCAGTTCCCAAATCATGACACAGACTTATTATGAGTTTTGAGTGCTTGGCTAGCTTAGGCAAGTTTCTGGCTAGCTCTTTTAACTTAACCTGTTTCTCTTAATCTACCTTTTGCCTCAGGGCTTTTTACCTTATCTTACTTTCTTGCTGTCTGGCTGGCTGGCTGATACTTGACTGGCTTCTGGCCCTGGGAGTGTCCCTCATTCTCTCTCCTTCACCTAGATTTCTCCTCCTGTTTATTCTCTATACCTGACAGTCCCGCCTATCCTTTCTCCTACCTAGCTATTGGCCGTTCAGCTTTTGTTCAGACCAATCAGGTGCCTTAGGCAGACAAGGTGAAAAACAGATGTAACACATCTTTTCATAATTAAACAAATGCAGCATAAACAAGAGTAATACACCTTTACACAGTTAAAGTAATATTCTGCAGCATAAATAAATGCAACACATCTTTGTCCAGTTAAGATAATACTCCACAACACCAGAATGAGGTATTGTTCTGCCGAATCATGATGGCTAGAACAGAAACACATGGACAGAAAGTGCTGGGAAACAATGTGGAGGAGGCGGGTACTCTGCATTGCTGATGGGAATGCAAATTGAGCAACTATCGTGGAAAACATGTAGAAGCCCAAATTAAAAAAAAAAAAAATTGGGGGGGGGGGGGAATAGACAAATTACCATATGACTCAAAAAAAATTCCATTTCCAAGCAAATATTCAAAAGTAAAGGCAGCTATTCAGAGATTTGCAAATCAATGTTCACAACCTCATTCACAACAATCAAAGGGTGGTCAGCCCCCAAGTGCCCATCGGTGATGAAGGGACAAAAAAAAAAAAAAGCAGATGGTGAAAACAGTGGAGTGCAAGCTAGCCTTTAAAGAGAAATTCTGGCATGTCCTACAACATAGATGAACCCTGAAGACATTACATTAACTGAAATAAGCCAGTCACAAAAAGTAAAGTAGGATGTGGTAGCACACCGTAACACTAAGGAGGCAGAGGCAGGCAAATTTATGTGAGTGCAAGGCCAGCCTTGTCCACACAGTGAACTCCAGGTCCACCAGGAATATACAGTGAGATCCTATCTATAAACAAACAAACAAACAAACACACTTTAGTTTAATTCCATTAACTTGAGATGCCTGCAACAGTCAAGTTCATAGAGATAAAAGGTCACCAGACTCCAGGGAGGGAAAGTGGGGGGAGGAGGTTATCATTGAATGGGTAAATGATTCTAAAAATGGTTAATGTTGGTACTCGGCAAGCATTACAACTGTACTTAATTCCATAGCATGATACACTTTAAATGGCTAGAATGGTAAATTTTATGTCATCTGTATTTTATCGCAATTGAAAAATTCATTTCAACGGTGAGGTCAAATCTGAATTCAATTTCTAGCTCTGCCACCTGTTGAGCTGTTGCGATCCTAGACAGTTAATTTCATTTTTCTGACCCTCAGATTTCTTTTTTAATTCATTAGGTTATGTGTATGAGTGTTTTGTCTGCATGCATGTCTATGCACCACGTGTGTGTCTGGTACCAAGGGAGGATAGAAGAGGATGTTGGATTCAGACAGTTGTGAGCTGCCATGTGGGTGCTGGAAGTCAAACCCAGGTCCTCTGGAAGAGCAGCCAGTGCTTTAACCCACTGAGCAATCTCTTCAGGCCCAGATTTCTTATTAACAAAGCAGGAAGCAGATTAAAGCCTACAAAGCAGAGTGATTATGAGGAGGGAAATGCACACAAAGCATAATGCCTAGTACGCAGTAGGTGTCTGACCACACTGGCAGGACTATATAAAAGTCCAAAGCACAAAACAGCATGTCCGGTGTGAACTACGGCAAGGTGGGCACAGTTTCATGGGCCAAGAAGAGGTGTATGGACTTCATCCCAAAGCCTGTGGAAGGCCCCTAGAGTCATTTGAGAATGCAGTAGGATAGTACAGAATAAGGCAGAGAAAGGCACAAAAGCTAAGCTTAGGATTCGAGGACATGGAAGATGCCTACACATTTCCTTTAGCCATGGCCTACCTGCCCACTAACAGTGGCAATTAACACAGTGGCTTCAGGGCAAACAAATCCTGAAGGGAGACTAGATCTAACTCTCACCAGATCTGGGGGTTCCCCAATTTGGGGTGCCTGACCCATCAGGCCTTAAGCATGAACTCCCAAAAGAGTGCTCTCTCCTTCCCTCCCACCTTAAACACGGGATGGGATGTAAAGGGACTTCCTTTGCTTCAGTTACTTACCCAAGGCACCCCACCGTGTTCTCCATCTGTCCTCTGCCCTGTGCCAGACCTTCTTTGGACCTTAACATCTGTAACAAGCAGGCCTGACCTGAGTCAAAAAACAATTTTGCTCCGGTTCCAAACTATGCATGCACCTAGACCACAGCCTCATCTCATTTAGGGCAGCATCATGTGATCACGTCTTTCCCATCATCCACTTAATGTCCATTAATTGCCTGCTTAATGCCCTGCTCTCCCCTGAGTTCTCTCTCCACCTGGGAAACCTCAGCTTGTCTGTGAACACTCAAGGTAATGAGTAGGCATGTTGTGTTCTGTTGTCACAGACAGGCACCTACCTGTCTCCACCTTGATAGCAGCTGGAGAGAGCAGCCTCTCACTGCCTTGGAGAGTCCTTGTGACAATTCTATGGGAACTCTGGAACTCTCTAGAATAGATTTTGCAGCTGAGGGGCGGGAACTCTCCTGCTCCCTCAGCTATTCCTGATTTACTTCCTCATCCACACGTGGATTTCAACAATGTTTTACATCTCAGCTGGCTTCGTCTTGCCCACTCCATCCTCTCTGACAGAGTTAGGTTGCACAGACCCTCTCTCCCCAGCACCTAGCTTAAGCTCGTCTCTCTTGAGCTAGGTTACCCGGTTCATCACTAACCTTATCTCTAAAGGATTCAACCAGAGTCATGCGTTTTGCCATTTGCCCGTTGGTTTTCTTCGTGTTGTCGGGGGAGTGATGCATTTTTGCAGCCTCATATCATAAGAAGAAACATAAATCCATTTAAAGGACAACTTTGTCCCGTAACAAAGACGTATCCTTAAGCGTGGATGAGGACTACTTTTATCGCTACACAAGAAAGCATACTGTTTTCATAACAAACCTTTTCTCTAGTTGTATCACTCTTCAGTCTTCCAAAATTTCCTCGCCCCTTTATTAAGCTTCACAGGTGGCCTCAGATTGCTATCATCTGCTTTAAAAACCTGGTGTTTTTTATTAGAATTCAAATGGCTGGAACATTGAGTCATATGGTGTGCCTTACCATTTATTCAAGCTTTCCTTCGGGTCCCTCAGTGATGCTCTACAATTTTATTTATGTATGCCCACATGCTTCATTTATCCCCAAACATTTAGCTTTGTACTGGCTTTTTGAAATTGCTGTCTTGTGTTTCCTGATGAGTGTTGATTTTAGAGGATAAACTCTGAGATTTACAACCCGGTTTTCACAGCAGTTGCCTTACTGAACTCCCCTTCTGAGAAACTGGGAGGGGTCGTGGGGGGGGGGGAAGTATGCACTCGTGTGTGTGTGTGTGTGTGTGTGTGTGTGTGTGTGTGTGTGTGTGTGTGTGTGTGTGTGGAAACTGGAAGGCAGCCTTGAGTGTTATTCCTCGCGCACTTCCCACTTTTGTTTGCGACAGGGTCTCTGGCTGGTGCGGAACTTCACCAAACAGGCTAGGCTAGCTGATGCACAAGCTCCCAGGAGTCCTTGTGTCCCTCGGTCCATCTCACCACGGGTGGACTTACAAGCACGCACCACAGAGCCTAGCTTTTCTCTTGAGATCTGGAGGTCCTCCACTTGCACAGCGAGTGTTTACCAACTGAGTCATCTCTTCAGCCCCCTTCTAATCATCCTCAGCTGAGTCATCTCTTCAGCCCCTTCTAATCATCCTCATTGACTTTCCTGGGTATCTAAGAAATGCGCAAGTAATAATCTACTCATTTTCAATAAAATCTCTTTGTTTATTTTACCACTTTGACTGTGCCCTCAGAAAATACTAAACTAATAGTGGATATTGGGCCTTGCCTGACCCTGGTGGGAAACATCCAGAGAGTCAGCAAGTATGATGATACTCGGGGCAGATAAAGTAAATGGACAGAAGCCATCTCAGAACACCAACCTCAAACAATGTTACTCTGAGACTAAAAGAGATGAAGCACGCCAGGTGTGGTGGCGGCGGCCTGTCTGCACTTGGGAAGAAAGCAGGAAGACCAGGAGTCCAAGGTCCTCTTCAACTGCATGGCGAGTTTGGGGACATTGTGGGCTTCGAAGGACCTTGTCTCAGAAAAATAGATGGAAAGATAGATAGATAGATAGATAGATAGATAGATAGATAGATAGATAGATAGATGATAGATAGCAAATAAATAAGATGAAGTTAGTCACGTCAGAATTTTGTCTAAGAAGACAATAGTAAGGTTATTGCAGCACCCACAAAATGCCAAACATCTCTTCATTTTGGCCAAGAGTGACCATTGAGCTGGCAAGATGGCTCAGTGGATAAAGGCTCCTGCTACCAAGCCTGATAACTGGAGTTCACTCGCTTCAAACTCATATGGTGTGAGGAAAGCACCACCTCCAGCAAGTTGTCCTCTGTCACACACATACACACATCACAGCAAGTGTGTGCCCATATACTTACACACAAAAAATAAAGAAATAAATAAACATAATAAAAGTGACTATTTGGGCTGGAGAGATGGCTCAATGGTTAAGAGTACTGGTTGCTCTTCCAAGGGTTCTGAGTTCAGTTCCCAGCAACCACATGGTGGCTCACAACCATCTGTAATGAGATCTGGTGCCCTCTTCTGGCCTGCAGGCACACATGCAGATGGAACACTGTATACATAATAAATAAATCTTTTTTTTAAAAAAAAGTGACTGTTCATTCTTTAGCAAACAATGCCTATTTTCTCAGTCATGCCTCCCCTGGGAACTGACACCAATCGTCTGTAATACCTTTTGTTTGCTAGAGAAGCCACAAAGGGGGCTTGGATGTCAAGAGCACTGGCTGCTCTTCCAGAGGACCACGGTTCACTTCCCAGCACCCACACGACAGCTCACGACGGTCTGTAACTCCACTTCCAGGAGATCTGACACACTTACACAGACCCACTGTGTAATGTAGGGAAACACCAATGCACATAAAATAAAAATAAATCATTTTTTAAAAGTTTGAAGAAAAAAAGAAAAGTCACAAAAATCAACCTAGTTTGGACTCCACTCTCTTATGAAAAGAGCCGCAGAGTCACGTTGCAAAGAGCATGGACCTGGGAGAGAAGTGAGGGAGTCTCTGGGACAAGCGAGGCTTACGTCATCAACGTCAGGACTTCCCACCCTGGGGCCCGCCATGGGCTCTCAGGATTCATGGAGCTGATCTCCCAGGGGTTTAGATATTTTCTCAAATTAACTCCAGAATGTGTTCCTCGTCGTGTGCATTAAACAACACTTTTGGGTTTATGTGACACTCTTTCCTTAAATTCCACTTTCTTCGACAGTAATAGTGTCATCCCCTGCTTTCCAAAGGGAAATGTTTATGATCGTTCTTAGGCCATAAGTAAAAAAATGATGATTCATTCAAGTTTCTAATGGAGAAAATGTTTAAAATATTCTATTTTAGTGCACAAGTATAATTCACCTGCCATTATTTCCTCCCTCATTCAATGTACCTACAATATCATAACAGACATATTCTAAATTTCACGTTTAAAAATTCATAGTAGGCTGGTTTAAGAATATAGCCTAGGGCTGGGATGAAGCTTAATTGATAGAGTGCTTGCCTGGCATGCACGAAGAAGCCTGGGGCTTAATCCCCAGCACCATATAAAGTAAGTGTGGTGGCACACGCCTAGAATCCCAGCACAGTGCGTAGAAGCAGGAGGACTAGAAGTTCAAGGTCATCCTTGGCTACACAGTGAGTTCAAGGCCAGTCTGGGCTACATGAGACTCTGTCTCAACAACAACAACAACAAAAGTATAGGTGCTCATAAAAATATAAACTTGATCCTGGACAATTAAAAGTTCAGAGACTCACCCCTAAAAGCTTTAATGTCACCCTAGTGTTACCTTCTCCTGCTTTGGAATCTGTTTGGATGCTTACCTAACTCCAAAAACATTTCCTGTTTTAAAAACACGTGTGTAAATGAGCCCCTTTTAATCAGCTAAAATTGGTAGTGCAACCTCTCTGTTAATTAAGAAGAAATGCAGGGAAAATAACTAATTACACTCCAGCGTTTCCAGAGAAGCAGATCCGTTTTATTTTACAGTGTCTGCAGGATATGCCACATATCTTTCTCCCTGGGCTTAGATCGAGCCCTGTATGGATGATTTAAACCTAGTTATCTCCAAAGGCCATGTGTATAACACCCTGCATCTCACACAGGTCTTGTGAAGGAGTGGTGCAGTCTTGACATTAATACTATAAAAATGGATCCCTTTGAGTTTATATAACTCTTTTTTTTAATGTGCATTGGTGTCTTGCCTGCATGTATGCCCGTGTGAGAGTGTCAGACAGTTACAGACAGTTGTGAGCTGCCATGTGGGTGCTGGGAATTGAACTCGGGTCCTTTGTAAGAGCAGTCAGTGCTCTTAACCACTGAACCATCTCTCCAGCCCAATATAACTACTTATCGGTCCATAGTTTGTCTTTACCTTTTTACTCTCATTGCAGCTCTTGTTCTAAAGACTGATTTTGGTTTTTAATTATGGGCAGTGCCCATGGAGGCCAGCAGAGGGCGGCAAATCCCCTTGGAGCTGGAGTTACATGCGGTTGTGAGCCACCAGATGTGATCGCTTAGGAACTAAATATGGGTCCTTTGCAAGAGCTCTTAACTACTGAGGCATCGCTCCGTCGTCGTACCTCTTTAAGGAAATAACTGCCCAGCCTCCTGCCCTTCCAAGTTTGTAACACACAGCACAGTCATCACTTTCTGTGGCTAATTTTTAGTCTGTCTTTCCTGTCAAGAAGAATGGACTTCACTGAGCAGTAACTGTGCTTATTCTGTATCCTCAGAAGCAGGCGTATAATGGGTGCCCAGAGAATTATGTGAAGCTGAACAAAACAAAAGCTGACCACCTTTTTTAAAAATCACCTTTTATTAGATCAAGGTAAGAATCACAGACAAGCATGGTTGCACATTTATCTAATCACAGCAAGCTGCAGGCAGAGGCAGAGAACTATCAGTGAGTTCCAGGCCAGCCTTGTCTATATAGCAAGTGCCAGGATAACAAGAGTTACATAGTGAGACCCTGTCTCAAAAAAAAAAAAAAAAGATAATAGTTACATTTAGGGAGTAGACAAAGGGTAGTTGATGAGAGCATAAAGGGGACTTTGGGGTTGCTATGACTACTCCATTTCTTTACCTGGAGGGGGTTATGTGGGCATGTTCACCAGCCAATCATTACTGAGCTTTCTAATGTGCTTCCTCAATGTGATCCGCTCAACAGCAAGTTTAAGTCTATCATGACCCTGAAAATGAAAGAAAAAAATCCTAAGTATTTGAAGACTGCATTAAAGAGTAGTCGCTATTAGTTTCTGAACATGTAAAGTTAAACTGAAAATGGGGTCCTTATCCTGCCCTTAAGAGGTGGTGGGGGAGGAGGAGGACCCGACATAGGTCATATATCAAGTCTGAGGTCATATATCAGCCTGGGTTACCTTCTTAACATGTACCAGGTCTTCTGCACACGCACGCATGCACTCAAATTCAAGCTTTTTCCTGTTCCTTATTCCTTTAAAATAGCTCGCAAAACCTGTCTGAAGGAGTGTTTTCATAACTTTTAGTTAAGGCATTCACCTAAGAAGTCAGACCTCCAAGGCTAAGAACCATAGAACATCTGGGTCAGAACACACAGAACGCCTCTGCTCCACCCATTCTCCAACAGGGAGCTTGGTCATCAGGGCATTTGCTAAAGGGGGAAGGTCTCCTGGTCCCCAGTACTTGACTCACTTAGTCTGGGTATAGGGCTAAGAACTTTCGTTTGGAAATAAATCTTTTCCTTTTCCTTCTTTTTGAGTCAGAATCTCCCTATGCAGCCCAAGCTGACCTCACTCCCCTGAGCTGGCATTACAGGCATACAGCTCCATGCCTGGCTCTTCAAGTCATTCAGAAGACTGTCCTCAGAGAACACTCTGGGCTCAGAATCTTGTTTTCTAATGAATGAAATTGGCGGGGAGGGAGTTGCCTCATCCTCCTGGTAAGGAATACACGAGAACCAGAATAAAGTCTGCCTTTCGCTTCTCTGGTGTTATTCTGTGACTCATCCATGCTGCTCTGCAGCTCAGGCCCCAGGAGGAATCTGGCCTGAAGCTTGGTTTAGTACACGGAGTCCTAAGGCCTTTTCACACATGAAAGAGATTCGCTAGAGAAACCCCAAAACCCACCTATGCATTTGCTGAGAATGCAGACCCAGCCACTATGGAAACCTAATTTAAATCGCAGTGCCAATATTTACATGCTGCGTGACTCTGTGACAATTACTCGAATCCTGTGTGCTTCCCTTTCTTCCTGTGTAAAGTGGTAAAACAATACATTTGCCTCATGGTGTGTGAAGAATTGCATCTTAATAAAACACTAGCACAGAGCTCAGCAAATAATGTGAGGTCCCAGTAAGCAGTGGCTATTAATCCTTCTTAAAACATGACACCACAACTGCATCCTCCCCAGAATGTTCTCAGAGTGGGGTGCTGCTCCATGAGATCCCCTGGAAGTGCTTGTTTCAATAGTACATTTCCAGGACTAGCGGTCACAAGACCTAGTGGGTCACAACAGCAGTGGGACCCAGAAGTCTACATTAACAAGCAAGGAACCAGATTCTTCCTTTAAAGATTTATTTATTTACCTGCATGTATGCCTGCAAACCAGAAGAGGGCACCAGATCTCATTCTAGATAGTTGTGAGGTTGCTAGGAATTGAACTCAGACCTCTAGAAGAGCAGCTAGTGCCCTTAACCGCTAAACCATCTCTCCAGCCCCCAGATTCTTCCTTTATATACAGAAGTGTGAGGTACATTTGACTAGGGCTGTATGTAGAGTGAGTGCTTCTTATCAATGAAAACATGTATCACAGAGGGCCAGGCAGAGTTGAATACTAATTTGATATGGATAAGAAATAAGTGAGTGCCACCTACTGGTTCATTTTAGAATGCCCAGCTGGAGTTGGAGGATACCCAGAGGATAGGATATGAGTTTTTTTTAACTCCAGCTCCAGGAGCTCCAATGCCTCTACCCTCTGAGGGCATTAGCACTTATAAGCACAGACACAAACACACACACACACACACACACACACACACACACACACACACACACACACACACATATATGCCTGGCCTGTGAGATGCCTCCATGGATAAAGGTGCTTGCCATCAAGACTCATGACATGAGTCTGATCCCTGGGACCCACATGGTGGTAGGTGAGAACTATTGAAGGTTGTCTGCTGATTTCCATATGTGCACTATTTCACACACACACACACACACATACACCATCAATCAATAAATAAAATCCAAGGCTGAGATGGATTCAAATCCTTTCTCCATAATTAATTTTGCCTTGAAAAAAAAAAAAGGATTGATCCTAAAGGTATCCAAATCTTCTCTTGGTTGGAAATATGAACATGCGATCTCTTTAACTAGAAAAGAGCTTTCAAAGCCGGGCGGTGGTGGCGCACGCCTTTAATCCCAGCACTCGGGAGGCAGAGCCAGGCGGATCTCTGTGAGTTTGAGGCCAGCCTGGGCTACCAAGTGAGTCCCAGGAAAGGCGCAAAGCTACACAGAGAAACCCTGTCTCAAAAAACCAAAAAAAAAAAAAAAAGAGCTTTCAAAGTTAAAGCATTTCTGTAGTCTGAAGTTAGTGTACCTAATAACTCCTGTCATTTCAAGTCACTGCCAGAACAGTAAAGGAAGCTACAGTCCCTCAACCCAATCACCCATGGCAATACTAAAAGGAAAAACAGAGTCGCTAAGTGCCTTAAAACCTCCTAGTAAAACACCACAAAGCTCCCTCACTTCCACAGCCATTTCCCCCACCCCAAGGGACAAGGAAATTGGGACACAATTCTTGTCCTGGTGTTCTAGTTGATTCTTGTCCCAACTCTGCCACCTGCAGGACAAGACTAGGAAAGTTGACCATCCCTCCACAAGCTACTCAAGACTGTGAACCCTGATTAGGGCTGTTGCTATGTTTAAGGCTGGCTTCTGGTTCTAGTCAACAGACCTACACACATGCCCATCACAGAAGATGGGGGAGGAGGAAGAGAGAGAGAGAGAGAGAGAGAGAGAGAGAGAGAGAGAGAGAGAGAGAGAGAGAGAGAGAGAGAGAGAGAGAGAGATGGTTGTTTCTAGCCAACCGTTTATTGGGATCCAGTCAGAACAGGACTGCTCTGGACCTATGCAGAGCAGTCTTTCTTTTTCTAATTCTCTTGTTTTCTCCGCTCTGTAGCTGGGTTTGCCTTAGGGTGAGGCTGGTGCCTGAAAAGCATCTGTTACCATAGCAGAGGTTGATTTTAGCACCAGAGAGGCTCATGGCCACTCCCTTGTGAAGCTGGAGGAAAGACCCTCTCTTGTGCCTCAGGTACTGTCTATCATGACTAAAAGCAATGTAGGGAGGAAAGAGTTTATTTTACCTTATAAGACTCAGGTCACGCCGGGCGGTGGTGGCGCACGCCTTTAATCCCAGCACTCGGGAGGCAGAGGCAGGCGGATCTTTGTGAGTTCGAGGCCAGCCTGGGCTACCAAGTGAGTTCCAGGAAAGGCGCAAAGCTACACAGAGAAACCCTGTCTCGAAAAACCAAAAAAAAAAAAAAAAAAAAAAAAAAAAAAAAAAAAGACTCAGGTCACATTCCATCACTGAGGGAAAATGCCTCACATGCTTGTCTGCATGCCAGTGTTATGGAGGCATTTTTCTCAATGGAGGGCCCCTCTTCCCAGGTAACTCTGGCTTCTGTCCCATTGACAGAAAACTAGTCAGCACTCAAGATGATGCCTGCCAAAGCCGAGAAGCGTGACCAGCAGCATTGCAGCCAGACCAGTGTTCATACTCTATGATACTGATTCTGACTCCGCAATGTCTGTCTGTGTTCTGCTCTTCTTCTTCTTTTTATTTATTTATTTATTCATTCATTTATTTATATTTTTGGTTTTTCAAGACAGGGTTTCTCCGTGTAGTTTTTGGCGCCTGTCCTGGATCTCACTCTGTAGACCAGGCTGGACTCGAACTCACAGAGATCCGCCTGCCTCTGCCTCCCGAGTGTTGGGATTAAAGGCGTGCACCACCACCTGGCATCTTCATTTTTTTTAATAACCTAAAAGACAAATGCTTTTCATGATTTGACACTGAGTTGCTGAAAGGGTATATAACTGCCGTTTCGAGTTTGGGTGTTTTGACTGCATGTATGTCTGTGCACCCTGTGTGGAGAGGGCATTGGATCCCCTGGAACTGGAACAGATGGTTGGTCAAGAGCCATCTTATGGGTGCTGGGAATTGAACTGATCCTCTGGAAGAGCAAATGGTACTCTTAACTGCTGGGCCATCACTCCAGTCTATACACATATATGCACATATTACATATACACATATGTAAGAGTCCAACTCCGACCTGTCAAAGGGTTCTTGGGAGGAGGAATGAGGAAGTATTAGACAGAAATATAGATAAAGACAGACACACAGGACAGCTTCAGGAGGGCCCTGGGTCAATATCCAGTTGCCCCAAGTTTAATCATGATGGGCATTTTATACGTCAGTAAAAGGAGGAGCAAAAGACTTCCCCCTTTGAAGGTTGGGGTATAAAGTATCAACAAGTGTAGACCCTTCAAAACACCTGGTAACCACACCCTTGGCCAAATTACCCTATCATGGCAGCCATGCTGGGTAAAGTAAGCTCAGACTTTCTGACCTTGAGTAAGGCCTTACTAAGGAGCTTCTGTGGGCCAATGTGGTGGTATTGTGTTCCCCAAAATATTGTGTACCTTAATAAACTTATCTCGAGTCAGAGACAGAGCAGCCACTAGATATAAAGGCTAGAAAATGGTGGCACTCACGCCTTTAATCCTAGCCTTCCAGAGGTAGAACTCCCTCTGGATCTCTGTGAGTTCAAGGCCACATAGGATACAGCTAAGCATGGTGATACTCGCCTTTAATCCCAGGGAGTGGTGGTAGAAAGCAGAAAGGTATATAAGGCATGAGGACCAGAAACTAGAAACATTTGGCCTGGTTAAGCATTCAGACTTTTGAGCAGCTATTCAGCTGAGACCCATTCTGGATGAGGACTTAGAAGACTCCAATCTGAGGAAACAAGACCAGCTGAGGATCCGGTGAGGTGAGGTAGCAGTGGCTTGTTCTGTCTCTCTGACCATCCAGCATTTCACCCCAGTAACTGGCCCCAGGTTTGATTTTATTAATAAGAACTTCTAAAATTCCTGCTACAGGCCCACACACATCCATATTTGGTTTTTCAACACAGGGTTTCTCTGTGTAGCCCTGAGCATCCTGGAACTTACTTTGTAGACCAGGCTGGCCTCGAACCCAAAGATACACCTGTCTCAGTCTCCCTAGTGCTGGTATTAAAGGCATCCACCACCACACCTGGCTCCAGTCCCTAATTTTAATGATTCCATTTATTTCTTGATTGTGTGCAGGTATAAACCATGGAGTGGGCATGCGGGTCAAAGGATAGGCATTTCTCTCCTTTCACTGTTTGAGCCTCAGGCTGGAGCTCTGCATGTCAGGCTTATGACAAGACTTTTACGGGTTGAGCCATCTCGCCAGGCCCAGATGCAAGTTCTATATAACTCTTTGGAAAGCTTTACCCATCTTCTGTGATGGGCATGTGTGTAGGCCTGTTGACTAGAACCAGAAGCCAGCCTTAAACATAGCAACAGCCCTAATTAGGGTTCACAGTCTTGAGTAGCTTGTGGAGGGATGGTCAACTTTCCTAGTCTTGTCCTGCAGGTGGCAGAGTTGGGACAAGAATCAACTAGAACACCAGGACAAGAATTGTGTCCCAATTTCCTTGTCCCTTGGGGTGGGGGAAATGGCTGTGGAAGTGAGGGAGCTTTGTGGTGTTTTACTAGGAGGTTTTAAGGCACTTAGCGACTCTGTTTTTCCTTTTAGTATTGCCATGGGTGATTGGGTTGAGGGATTGTAGCTTCCTTTACTGTTCTGGCAGTGACTTGAAATGACAGGAGTTATTAGGTACACTAACTTCAGACTACAGAAATGCTTTAACTTTGAAAGCTCTTTTCTAGTTAAAGAGATCGCAGGTTCATATTTCCAACCAAGAGAAGATTGCTTTTCTGCAATTTGGATACCTTTAGGATCAATCCATTTTTTTTTCAAGGCAAAATTAATTATGGAGAAAGGATTTGAATCCATCTCAGCCTTGGATTCTATTGATTGATTGATGGGGGTATGTGTGTGAAATAGTGCACATTGGAGGTCAGCGGACAACCTTCAGGAGTTCTCACCTACCACCATGTGGGTCCCAGGGATCAGACTCAGGTCATGAGTCTTTCTGGCAAGCACCTTTATCCACTGAAGCATCTCACAGGCCAGGCCTTGCATTCTGATTCTGTGTGTGTGTGTGCTTATAAGTGCTGGTGCCCTCAGAGAGTAGAGGCATTGGAGCCCCTGGATCTGGAGTTAACAAAATCATATCCCCTGGGTATCTCCCCAACTCTGCCTGGCCCTCTGTGATTGATAAGAAGCACTCACTTTACATACAGCCCTAGTCAAATGCAGGTGCATGCTTAAAAATAATGAACAATGGCGCTGGAGAGATGTTTCAGGGGTTAAAAAGACTTACTGCTCTTGCAGAGGATCCTGCTTTGGTTCCCAGCACCCATAAGGCTGCTCTCAACTGCCTCTAACTCCAGTTCCAGAGGATTCAATGCTTTCTTCTAATTCTCCTGATCTCCATAGTATATGTACACATACATACACATAAAATAAATAATATTAAAAATAGTAAAATACATAATAAAAATAAATATAATTTTATAATTATAAAGTATAATGTTATAAATAATATAAATATAAAATAGTAAAATAAATAATATTAAA
Organism: Peromyscus maniculatus bairdii; assembly: GCF_049852395.1. Taxonomy (NCBI): domain Eukaryota; kingdom Metazoa; phylum Chordata; class Mammalia; order Rodentia; family Cricetidae; genus Peromyscus; species Peromyscus maniculatus. Next base: position 32,992,467 of record NC_134859.1, read on the forward strand.
AGAACTCAAATTATCTTTTAAAAAATAAAATAGTGTTTTATATATGATATCTGTGAAAATGTGTAACTTTTTCTTCATTTTAATTAATTATACAACATTAATCTCAGAAGTCAGGAGGCAAAGGTCGGCAGATATCTTTGAGTATTTGGCCAGCCTGTTCTAAACAGTAAGTTTCAGGCCAGTCAGGGCTGCACAGTGAGACCCTGTCTCCAAAAACATAAATAAATAAATAAATAAATAAATAAATAAATAAATAAATAAATAAATAAATAAAATAACAGCAACTACTTCATAGCTTTCCTAAGAAACTAAAACGAGATACCAAGAAAAGTTATCATCAGTCTTCCCAGCTGTGGACCCTGTGAACTACAATTGGAAAAATAAAAAGGAATAGTCTGGTTAGATGTGTTCACAGGTGCAACAGTGGCCCAAATGTTCTGGGAGTAACCACTTTCTGATTGAATTGAAGGCCACTCCACAAGACAGAACTCATGCCTGGCACCATTAGCGGTGTGAAGAACCCATGGTTACGGAGTCCCCAAGAGAGAAGCTACTACTGTTATTCTGCTAAATGAACACAGTATTAAAATGACTCCTAGAGACTTACCGTTATGCCTATAGATTACTGCCTCACTCATCCCGTCAGAGAAGCTGCTTTTTGCAGTCGATGGTTATTAACACAGAGACCCAAAACTAGTCAATTTGCAGGCTTAGCACTAAACAGGACATGAATATCTAACCCCCTCCTCCAACGCTCAGGAATTATCATAGAAGAGGAGGCAAAAAGATTGTAGAAGCCAGAAGCAATGGATGACTACAGCAACTCAGTGGTTTCTGATTCCAGTGAGACAGTTGCACATTTGAACACACAGTGGGTTCTCCACAAGATCAAGCCACACAAAATCCCAACATGGAGAGGGGAGCAGGTCAGAAAGCTCCACCATTAGCTAAAAGCAATTGGCAGGTGGTGGCTGCAGGGAGAAAGGCAGTCAGTTTTCTTTGGGGATGCAGCCCTCCAGAAGCTACCCATTCTCCATTGGATGATCCTATACATACGCACATACTGGCAACACTAAGTGAACTCAGTATTTTTTTTTCCAATGTTTAAGGGTGTTTCACCTGCATGTGTATCTTTGCACCACTTGAATGCTAGGTGCCCACAGAGGTCAAAAACATCAGATGCCATAGAACTGGAAGATGGTTGTGAACTGGTATGTGGGTGCTGGGATTCAAACCCAGGCCTCCAGGAGAATAGTCAGTGCTCTAAACTGCTGAGCCATCTCTCCAGCCCCCTGACTCTATCTATGGTTTTGAAAGAGAGTTAACACATTGCATGAAATCTAGAGGGAACAGTGTGGGGGTGGGGGAGGTGGGTGAGAAGGAATTGGAGGGAGGTATGGAAGATGGACTTGATCAAAATATATGTGAATTTGAAACTCTCAAAAAATATGAAATTACAAAAAAAGACTACAAAAGGTTGGGTATCATTTTTTAAATTCTGCACATACTCGGCTGGGCAGTGTCACTTTAATCCCATACTGGAGAAGCACAGGCAGATGGATCTCTGTGGGTTCCAGGCAAGCCTGAGATACAAAATGAGACCCCCCCCACAGCAGAAAAAAGTTAGAAAGAAAATATGCCATTACAATCATCAGTGACATTGATGGAGCAGGATGTGTGTGCCACAGCACATATGTTGAGATTAGAGACAATTTGAGGGAACCAATTTTTTCTCTTCTACCATTTTAGGTCCTGGGCATCAAACTTGGTGGCAAGTACCTTACATGATGAGCCATCTCACTGTCCATAAAAAAGATTTCTTCATGATTAATTATCAGTAAATGTTTATTCTTAACTATTTTATGTACCTATTGTTGTGGTTTGAGTAAGAAATGTCCCCCAGCCCGGCGGTGGTGGCAACACCTTTAATCCCAGCTCTTGGGAGGCAGAGGCAGGCAGATCTCCATGAGTTCAAGGCCAGCCTGGTCTACAGAGTGAGTTCCAGGACAGCCAGGGCTGTTACACAGAGAAACCCTGTCTCAGAAAAATAGAAAAAGAAATGTCTCCCAAAGTCTCGTGTATTTGGACACTTGTTCCCCAGTTGGTGGTCCTGTTTGGGGAGGTTATGGGACCTTTAGGGGGTGCAGCCTTCCTGGAGGAAGTACATCACTGGGAGCTGGCTTTGAGAGTTTATAGCTTGATTGCATTTCCTACATTTGCTCTCCTCCTTCCCTCTCACCTCCCCTTCTCCCGACCCCGGCCCGGCAAGTGAACATGTGATCAGCCAGCTTCCTGCTCCTGCTCCTCCGTGTCTTCCATCAACATATGGACTCTAACTCCCTGGAACCATAACCCAAAATAAACCTTTCTTCCTTAAGCTGATTTTGGCTATGGCATTTTGTCACAGCAACAGAAAACTAATAAATGTATCTACATATCCCCAGTTGCCTAAAAGTTTCTTGGGCAAAAAGGGGTCCCAAGGAGAAAAAGTTTACGAAGCTCTGATTTAAATAGAATATGATGCCAAGAGCCATAATGCCTGGATTAAAATCCATAGTGCTGGGTTCAAATCCCAGCCTCTCACAAAGTACCTGGCTTTGCTTTGGGCAGATTACTTGATTTCTATTTGTCTTTCCCCGCCCCTTCATGTGCAAAATAAAATTCCTATCTCAAAGGGCTGTTGAGTGAGCAACTACAGGCAAAGATATTTACAAGAGGGATATTAAAACCTCCCTGGGACGGTTGCTGGTTGTTACTATGGGGTAATCAACACAAATCTGAAGCTCATTCCAAACCGCACACTTCCTTCTGATAAAGGCCCAATCTTATCTCCACTCCACTCCCAGGAGTGTGATAGTAGGGACCCGATGCCACCTCTGTTGGAATGAATAGATGGGGTTGGGGTATAAGCCTTGGTGTTCCTCTGCTTAAAATTTTTGTGGACCAGAGTCCCCACACCAGCCGCCAGCTTTTCTAGCTGGGCACCCAAGCTCCTGTGGTCTTGAAAATCTACCGCCCTCAGCTCCACCCACGTGACCACATTCCCTACCCGGAGCTTTCCATCCTACACTTGCTTTTTCTTCAACCTCTGCAAAATCCAAGCCAGATACCCTCCTGTCGTAGGGCTTTCCCCGTCACTAGCTCTTCTTTCAGCTCAGGGTCCTGGTTTCACCTGTGTGGAATGTTTGTCAGAGCCAATCAGAATGAATCTCCTTGATGGCTCAGCTCAAGGCCCTATGGCCTGGTAGTCTTGGGGTTGTTGAGTTTGTTCCTGTTTTGCAGTACTGGATATTGAACCAGGGCCTCACACGTTTGTAAGCCAGCACTCTACCAATGAGCTGTATGGTACCGGCCCCTCGGGTTGGTTTCGAGACAGGCTGTCATTACGGAGCTGACTGACCTCCAACTCTAGTTTAATTGCCTCAACCTGAGCCCAGGCTCTGCAGCTTGCTCTGCAGCTTGCATTTTTTATTTTTAGATTATGCATCGGGAGGGGTGATACTTTTAGTTTGTGTCTTTATTCACTCTGGGCATCTTCTGCAGAACCTGTTCTGAGACTGCTTTTGGACCTGGCCTTTGTGATCCCCAAGATGGCCTGTCCCAAGAGTTCCCAGTCCTGGAAGGTCAGGTGATAAGTTACCAAAGAACTTTCTACTCCAAGTCTTCCAACCTTTTGCCCCTACATCCCATGACCAAAGTTACCGTGTGCTCTCCCCCAAATCAGGTCCCAGCTGTGCTGTAGACCCTTCACCCCCTTTTCTCTAACCTTGCACATTTCCCTACCCACACAATGTTTTACCAAATAAAACATGATTTAAAAAAAAAAAAAAAAAGGAATGAATGTCCTTAGTACAGAGATTTCAGAATACCTTTACTGCCCTGAGGGGAAATCCAAGGATGATTTAATCTACATACCCATATATTTTGAAAGAAAAACCAATACAATTGTCCTAATCACAGGAGAAAATACTAAACTGAAAATTAAATGAGGCCTGACAACAGGGCTCAGTGGGTAATGGCGCTTGCTGTCAAGCCTGACGACCTGAGTGTGATCCCCAGGGACCTCGCACATGGTGAAAGGAACAGAGCCGACTCTTGCACGTTGTCTTTTGATTACACAAGCATTGGGGGAGCGGGGGAATTTGTGCTTAATTTACAGACAGCTAAAGTGGGAACCAGAGCGGACACTAGATGGCAGCACCGAGCCCTAGAGTCGGCGTTTTGTGGCTGTGTTTGGGGTTTGTTGTGCCTTTTTCTGTGGAACCGTTCTTGGAATATCCATTTATTTCCTGATGAGTGCTTTACCCTCTGACCTCTTCCAGGGGTCATGAGTTCAATTCCCAGCAACCACATGGTGGGTGACAACTATCTTATAATGTGTTCTGGTACCCTCTTGCATACATCTAGGCAGAACACTGTATACATAATAATTTTTTTTTTTTTTTTTTTTTTGGCTTTTTTGGAGACAGGGTTTCTCTGTGTAACAGTCCTGGCTGTCCTGGATCCCACTTTGTAGACCAGGCCGGCCTAAACTCATCGCCTGTCTCTGCCTCCCAAGTGCGTGCACCAAGCCAGGTGGTGGTGGCACACACCTTTAATCCCAGCAGAGCCAGGCGAATCTCGGTGAGTTTGAGGCCAGCCTGGGCTACAGAGTGAGTTCCAGGACAGGCTCCACAGCTACACTGAGAAACCCTGTCTCGAAAAACGGGGGGGTGGGGGTGGGGGGGAATGGGGGAGGGTGGCCACCCAACCTATGTACTGTTCTCTTGACTTCAGCCGGACACAGAGAACTCTGATGTGTTTGTCTTCTTCCACATGACTATTCTTAGCCTCATGCTCTCCTCTGCCCCCAGCAAACCTCCCCCCCCCCAGTACTGGAATGGCAGGGCATGTGCCACCATGCCGGGCTCATGGTACTAGATATCAAACCCAGGGCTTCATGCCTGCTAGACAAGCACTCTATCAAATGTGGCACATCCCTGACCTCATTTTGTTTAAAAGATATTTACTGGGAATGATGACTCAGGAGGTAGAAGCAGACAGATCTGTCAGTTCAACTTCAGCTTGGTTGGCATAGTTTATTCTAGGCCAGAACTACACAGCAAGACCCTATCTCAGAAGTATAATTTTTAATTATGCATATGTCTGTGTCTCTGTGGGGGTATGTGCGTGAGTGCAGGTGCCCTTGGAAATCAGAGGCATCAGACCCCCATGGAGTTGAAGTCACATCGTAAGCCATACAATGTGGATCAAGCCCTGTACCCCTGTACATGCTCAGTCTCAGAGCCAGCTCGCCAGCCCCCACCCATCTCTCTCCAGAGCCCCTTCAGGTATTTCTTAGTTGAGTTCTTTCCAATGGAATCTCAGGGGAAAGTCTAACTTATTTCCTACTTACTGGTGCTGGGGAGTAAATACAAGGCCTTGCATACGCTACTCAAAAATTCTGCCATGAGCTACGGGCCCTGCCATCATTTTGTTTGGTTTTGCATTTTTATGGCTTTTTTTTTTCTTTTAATTCCTCTCCATTTTAAAATGTTTTCTTTTTCTTTGCAAGTCTGTTCGTAATGCTGATGGATATGGCTGCCCAGAAGACTTAAAAGCACAAGGCCCAGGGCTCAACTTGTGGAGCAAAGCTGGGAAGTAAAAGCAACTAAGGAATTTTTATTTGGGGAAACATTTTACTACAAAGATATTCTTAGTGGGCTGGAGATGACTCACCCGCTGAAGAGCACTGGTTGTTCTTCCAGAACACCAAGGTTCAGTTCTCAGCACCCACATGTGGCTTATAACCATCTGTAACTCCAGTTTCAAGGGATTCTATGCCCTCTTCTGGTCTCTGCAAGCACCAGGCACACATGGGGTGCACAGATATACATGTAGGCAAAGTACTCATACATAAAGAAAAAATATTCACTTTAAAAAAAAGGGGGGTGGGGTGGGGATTTATCTCAGTGGTAGAGCGCTTGCCTAGCAAGGCAAGGCCCTGGGTTCGGTCCTCAGCTTCAGAAAAAAAATGTTCAGTGCTCACAAGTACCTGTAACTCCAGCTGCCTCTGCCAGCACCAGTGCAACAAATACACTCATTTAAAAAAAAAATCAATCTTAAAATACATATGTATATGCATGTACACACGTGTGTGTGTGTGTGTGTGTGTGTGTGTGTGTGTGTGTGTGTGTGTTCATTCTTAGTATGAAACAATGTAAAAAGCCAGGAATATCTCACAAGTTTTAAAAGCAAAAGGAGCCACGGGTCAGTGGTGGCACATGCCTTTAATCCCAGCACTCAGGAGGCAGAGCCAGGCGGAGTTCGAGGCCAGCCTGGACTACAGAGTGAGTTCTAGGAAAGGCGCAAAGCTACACAGAGAAACCCTGTCTCGGAAAACAAAACAAAAAAAGAGCAAAAGGAAACGGGCAGGTGAGATGGTTCAGTGGTAAAGTCGTTTGCCACCAAGCCTGACAACATGAGCTCTGTCCCCAGAGCACACATGTTGGATAGAGAGAACTGACTCCTAAAAGTTGTTCTCTGACCTACACACACACACACACACACACACACACACACACACACACATTTAAATTTTTAAAAAGAAAAGAGGTGGAATACTATCCTGGTTTGCTTTTATCTTGCGATGATAAAACATTCTGACCCAAAACAACTTGGGGAGGAAAGGACTGAATTTTGATTACAGGTTGTTATGCCCTGAGCGCGAGCGAGACCACTGAAGAGACCACCAGAGACACGAACTCACCGAAATGCAACAGCAAGGTTTATTGAAGCAGTTCAAGCCACGTGGCATGGACCTCGTCAAGCTATCCAACACAGTAGAGGCTGGAGGAGGTGCCCGCCCCTCTGCAAGCTCAGTTTTCAAAGGCAAAAACCATAAGGTCACATCATTTAGGGGTGCGAGTATGGATATAGTTCTGATTGGCTTAAGTTTTAGGGGCTTTTCAGAATTTCTGTGTTATCTTACTTCCTAGTTTTAACTGGTTGTTTGTCGAACTTTATAGACTACCTCGGCATTGGGGCATTCTGTGGTTAATCAATTGTTACCAGATAGTCCTTCAAACATCCTGACTTTGTACTTTTGACCATCTCCAGCATTGGGGCATTCTACGGTTAATCAGTGGCTACCAGATGGCTCTTCAAACATCCTGACTTTGTCCTGAGACCTATGTCAGCAGCTCTGAGAATTTTGAAACTCAGTTTCAAGCTGGGGTGAGGGGCTTGCTTGAAATGGGGGTGTTTTGGTTCTTCAAGGTCATAGTCCATCATCAAGGGAAGCCAAGGCAGGAACTCAAGCAGGAACCTGGAGTTGGGGCGGAATGCCTACTAGACTGCTTCCCTTGACTAGCTCGGCTTTCTGACACCGCCCAAGCCCACCTGGCTACAGATGGCACCGTCCACAGTGGGCTACGCCCTCCTACATCAATAGGCAATTAGGAAAATGCTTCACAGACATGGCAATAGGTCAGCCTGAGAGAGGCAATTTATCAGTTGCTGGTCCCTCCTCCCAGCTGTGTGGTGGTATTGTATTCCCCAAAATATTGTGTACTCTAATAAATTTATCTGGGGTCAGAGAACAGACAGCCACTAAATACAAAGGCTAGAAAATGGTGGCACTCACACCTTTAATCCTAGCATTCCAGAGATAGAAATCCCTCTGGATCTCTGTGAGTTCAAGGCCACATTGGAAATAGCCAAGCATGGTGACACACGCCTTTAATCCCAGAAAGCCAGCCTTTAATCCCAGGGAGTGATGGTAGAAAGCAGAAATATATATAAGGCGTGAGGACCAGAAACTAGAAGTATTTGGCTGGTTAAGATTTTGGCTGGTTAAGCATTCAGGCTTTTGAGCAGTAATTCAGCTGAGACCCATTCCAGATGAGGACTCAGAGGCCTCCAGTCTGAGGAGACAAGACCAGCTGAGGATCCAGCGAGGTGAGATAGCTGTGGCTTGTTCTGTCTCTCTGATCTACCAGCATGGATCCCAATAACTTGCCTCAGGTTTGATTTTATTAATAAGAACTTTGAAGATTCCTGCAACACAGCTGATTCTAGGTTTGTGTCAAGTTGACAGCTGAAGCTAACTGTGACGGTCACCCTGGAGCCACGGCAGTTCTTCCACCAGTCATCTCCTGTAGTCTCTCATTTAGCAGAGCCTCTGCTGTCCCTGCCCAGCAATAACAAACAAAAACTTGAAAAACAAGAACAAAAGATGCTCGGGGACAGAATTCCTGGCTAGAATATCCGATGGAAGAGCAGCCTGGGCCACACCAGTGACTCTCAACACTCCCGAGTTGAAGTTAACCATGAACTGTAGCAATGGCAACGGTCCAGACAATAGGAGATTGGGGGAGGGGGAGCTGGAGCACCTCCTTTTGGAAACCTCCACAATGGGGACACGGAGAAGATTCTTCTAGATGCACATGATGAATCAGAGCAGAGCAGCTGGAGAGGTGGTTCTGTTGTGTCCCTTAAGCACCAAAAGATGGGCAGCTCATGCCTGCCATGGAGACGCACACCAGTAGGCACCACAGCTCTCAGTCAGTTCAAGAGACCTGAAAACATTCCACTCAAGTTATACTTGAGACTCCCTGAGCATGCTATGTCTCTAAACATGAGGAAAAATGAAGCCAGAAAGGGAGTGTTTTCCTTGTAGTTCCGCAAAGTGTTCACCTACCCCATTTCTCTCTCTCTCTCTCTCTCTCTCTCTCTCTCTCTCTCTCTCTCTCTCTCTCTCTCTCTCTCTCTCTCTCTCTCATTTTGGCTTTGGGGCTACACAGCTATAGAGGAAACACTGAGCACACCCTCTGCCAGCACCCACCTAGGAAAGGAAAAGCCCCTGGGAATATGGGTGGCCTGTGGAGCGGCACATTGTCACAGTAGCTAATTTCAGCTTGAAACGGCTGCAAGCATAACCCTAATTTTCCACGGCCAATTCCAGTAACTCTCGAATCCAGTATTTTCTTCAAACGCTATGGAAGTGGTTAACTAACCTTGTCCCATTTTGGTCTACAAGACACTTCAGAATTTTAATGATTTACTGCTGTTTGGGACTTCTTTTCTGCAAACTGACAGCAGCAGATTACAAATTTGTCAACAACACTATTGTCTCCTGTTAGTCCTAAGAACTAGACCTGGATCAGTATATTAAAGAGAAAGGGGGAAAAAGAGAAGAAAAACATTATAAAACAGGAACAGGAACATTTGTAACCTCAGCTCTTGGGACAAAGAGGCAGGTATATCAAGAGTTCAAGATCATCCTTGGGTACAGGATTTGAGACCAAAAATATTGTCCCAACAAAAGTGTAATTTTTTGTTGTTGTTGTTGTTTATTTTGAGACATGGTCTTTTGGTGTGGCCCTAGTGGTCCAGGAACTCCATAGATAGACCAGGGTGGCCTTGAACTCAAAGAATCTGCTTACCTCAGCCTCCTGAGTACTGAGATTAAAGACATGTACCATCACATTCAGGGTGAATATTTGTTTGTTTGGGTTTTTTGGTTTTGTTTTGTTTTTTGGGTTTGTGTAGCCTTGGCTGTCCGGGAATTTGCTCTGTAGACCAGGCTGGCCTTGAACTCTTGAGATCCACCTGCCTCTGCCTCCTGAGTGCTGGGATTAAAGGTGTGTGCCACCATTGCCCGGCTTTTTCATTTTTTCTTTTACATCGGTGTTTTGCCTGCATGTATGTCTGTGTAAGGATGTCACATGTTGGAGTTACAGAAAATTGTTACCTGCCATGTGGTTGCTGGGAACTGAACCAGGTCCTCTGGAAGACCTGTCTGGAAGAACAGTCGGTGCTCTTCTTATAAGTCTCTCGCCCCTTATGTGTATGTTTCTGTATCTGTATGGATGTATATTATGTTGTTATGTGTGTGCAGGTAGCCTTGGAGCTATAGTACTAAGAACTGGGATCTTCTGTAAGAGCAGTGTGTGGGTCCTTGGGAGTCCAGCCCCAACCTTTCCCTCCTTTTCTAGGATTCTTAGGAGGAGGAGAGAGGGGGATAAGAAAATATTAGAAAGAGAGACCTAGCCAACGAGAAAAAAGACAGAAACACAGGATAGCTTTGGGAGGACCTGGATCAATACCCAACAGCCTCCAGGCTTTATTCAAAAGACTTTCTATAACATGCCAGGGGGAGAGGCAAAAGACTTCCCCCTTACAAGATCAAAGCATACCGTACAGCCAAGGGTAGACCCTTCCAAACACCTGGTAAACATGCCCGTGGTCAAATCATCTCATTATGGAGCCCTGCTGAGTAAAGCAAGCTGAGATTCTCTGACCCCGAGTAGTTTGGGCCTCCACAGAGCAGCAAGTGCTTTTAACCGCTGAGCCACCTCTTCAGCCCTGGATCGGTGTCTGGTGTGTGCTTTATTTATTACTCAGGCTCCTTGATCTCAGCATGTCAGGAGTACACCTTGACATCCCAGTTCTGCTGCTTCCACCTCCCAAGTGTCGCTTGTGTTTTTTACTCAGTACATATGCTGGAAATGCTTGCTGTCTGTTCAGCACAAAGTCAGGTGTGTACAAAATGGTGTGCAGAACCCCCTTCCTCTCTGCAACTTAACAGTTTAGCTCAAGCCCAGAAATGGAGAAAAGGGACTTCAGAGTGTGTTGAAGGCTCCACTAGGGTAGCCGCTGTTGTGAGATAGTTGCACACTGTGTGAAGATATATTGCTGTAATTGGTTTAATGAAGAGCTGAATGGTCAATAGGTAGGCAGGAAGTATAGGGAGTACTTCCAGGCAGGGAGAGGAAGTAGGAGGAAATAACTGAAGCACAGGAGAGATCCAGGAGAGGCAGAGCAAGCAGGATGTACAGGAGAGGTAACAGCCACAAGCCATGTAGCAAATACAGATTAATATAAATGGGCCAATTTAAGTTATAACAAGCCTGAGCTACAAGCCGAGCTTTCATAATTAATAAGAAATTTCTGTGTCATTACTGGGATCTGGCTAGACAGCATTTTACACAAGCTGCTTGCTATTCCTAACTTCAAACATCCCACATTGGACATTGAGTCTAGGGCCTTGCATATGCTAAGCAAGTGACCTACAATTGAACTATGTTCCAGCCCTCCTTTTGTGTGTTCAGTCAGGGTCTCTTAGTGGTGGAGGCTGTCCTTGAACTCACATCATAGTCCAGTCAGATCTTGAACTTGTAATCTTCCCACTTCAGCTTCCCAAGCAGCTGAAAAGACAGGCCTGCACCATCAGGACAGTCTTATACTGTATCTTAAACAGCATTTTACTGAATAAAAGAGAAAATGTTAGTTCCTTAAAAGCATAAGGGAGGGAACATTAAAAGTTTCCAGGAACTTTACTTATGCTGTACATATTTAAGTCTATACTGGTATATCTTAGTACAATGTACTTTTCACAAGGACACAAATCAAGGAAGGAGAAAACGACTGAAAAACTGGATAAAGCTGGATGAAGGGTTACCATGGGCCTTTTACTTGGTACTCCTGAAAGAGACTGATCATGTTTTACCTACCTTTTAAATTTATTTTTAATTATGTTTACATGTGCCCATGTCTGTGTGTGGATATGTTCATATGACTTCACGTGCCTGAGAGTGTCAGAGGCCCTGGAACTGGAATTACAGCCGGTCATGAGCTGCTTGACATGGGAGCTGGGAACTGACCTCCCATTCACAGGAAAAGCATTAAGTTCGCTCACCAGTTGAGCCATCTCTCTAGCCCATATATGTTTTGTTTTGGTTTTTGCTTGTTTTGAGACAGGGTTTTATTTTTATTTTTAATGGTGGGGTAGTGTGCACATAAGGCAGGTGCCCAAGGAGGCCAGAAGTGGGTAAATTTTTCTCCTATAACTGGACAAAAATCTCAGAGGCTGAATCAGAGAACATGAATGAGGAGAAAAATCTATTAGTGAAATAGCTACAAAACCATTCTATTTCTGGTGCTGCTTCATGTTTAATATGTGTGTGTGCGATGTGTGTTCTATGCATGTGCCGGTGTCTTCGGAGGCAAAAGAGGGCATCCTGATCCCTAAAGCTAGAGTTACATGTGGTTTTGAGTCACCCAATACTGAGGCAGGGAACACAACCCAGGCTGTCTAGAAGAGCAACAAGTACTCCCAGACACAATTAATACTGGGGTTTTTGTTGTGCTTGTTTTGTTTTTAGACAGAACTCATGTATCTCAGGCTGGCCTTGAACTCAATATATACAAAAAAATGATCTTAAATGTTTGATCTTCCTGCCTCTACCTCCCAAGCTTTGATACTATAAGCATGTGCCACCACACCCAGTTTTATGGGGTGCTAGGGACTGAAGCTGGGGCTTTATCCATGTTAGGCGAGTAATCTACCAACTGAACTACATGGAGTTCAACTTTGAGTTTTTCAGTAGCACTGAAGGAAACAGAATTGAAATTTTCTTTTTGGTTTTTTTCAAAACAGGGTTTCTCTGTGTAGTTTTGGTGCCTGTCCTGGATCTCGCTCTGTAGACCAGGCTGGCCTCGAACTCACAGATGCCACCTGGCTCTGCCTCCCGAGTGCTGGGATTAAAGGTGTGCACCACCACTGCCCGGCCAAAATTGGAATTTTTTACACCTTTAAAATAGCAGTATGTGCCGGGCGTTGGTGGCGCACGCCTTTAGTCCCAGCACTCGGGAGGCAGAGCCAGGCGGATCTCTGTGAGTTCGAGGCCAGCCTGGGCTACCAAGTGAGCTCCAGGAAAGGCGCAAAGCTACACAGAGAAACCCTGTCTCGAAAAAACAAACAAACAAAAACCAAAAAAAAAATAGCAGTATGTATTACTAAAACTTTGGGGGGGGGGGTAGTACAATCATACGTACCAGGCACTCATTTTACTGAATGTCTTCCTTTCCAGGTTCAGCTGTTGACTGCTGCATCACCTGCCAGACTGTTAAAACTTGCTCCTCTCTACTGTGGCTGCACCATGGACCCCATCTTCACACAGATTTCCTACATCTAAAATCCTCAACTCCTAGCCAGGCGGTGGTGGCAGAGTGAGATCTAGGACAGGCACCAAAGCTACACAGAGAAACCTTGTCTCGAAAAAAAACAAAACAAAAAACAAATCCTCAACTCCACCTGCATCATCACCTTAGCTCTAAGGCTTCCATTATATTTAAACACACTAAGGCTAGCGTTACCCTGCAGCTTCATAGAGCCTGATGACTCTGTATTTTTCCTTTCTCAACTTATCAGACACTTGCTAGCCTTATATCTTATATGACTGGGCCTGGACATCAGAGGCATGAAGACCTGGTTTACACTTCAACTAGACTAAAGTTTCTCAAGCTCAGAATTAATACTTTGAACAAGATAATTCTTTGGGGTTGAGGGGCTGTTCTGTGTGTTGTTAGATACTTTATGTCTCAGTATTCCAGTTAACAGAGGTACACTTGCCTCCTCCACCAGTTATGACAGCATCAAATGTCTCCAGACACTGCAAAATGTCACCTGTGGGGACATTAAAAAATCATCCCCAAAGAGCTAGAGAGTTTGCTCAGCAGTTAAGAGCCCCAGCTGCTCTTCCAAAAAAACCCAGGTTCTATTCCCAGCACCCACATGGCAGGCAGCTCACAACCCTCTGTAACACCATTTCCAGGGGATCCCACACCCTCTTCTAGTCTCTTTGGGCATTGCACACACAGACACAAATATAAGCAAAACATCCATCACATTAAAGAAAATTGTTTAAATATCCAATTGAGAACCACTAGTGTAAATGCAAGCCCTGTAGACTTAGTAGTGTAGACTAAGGCCCTATAGCCAGAACATGGCCTTGGTGTTCAGAGTGTTCAGTGGAAGGCCAGCCTGGTCTAGCCAGAACCTTACTAACAGTATCCATAGCATCTGTGGATTAACAGATATAATGCTCCACTTCTCCAACTCTGAGTGGAGGCAGCAGGATCCCCTCAATATTTTTTAAATGTTAGAGCTGTTATGTCCAGCTGAGAAAACAAGGTCCATAAGTGACAGAGCAGATACAAAATCAAGATCTTGGAACTAAATAATAAAAGTAACTGCAATAGGGCAATGGTTTCATTGCTAAGATTTTATGAAGAATCACAAACTAAGTCTTGAGTTTCTCTGCTCTTAACCTAAAGAGATGACTTGAGAAGCTGGGCGGTGGTGGTGGTGCACTCAACAACTCTGGAGGCAAAGGCAGGTGAATCTCTGAGTTTGAGGCCAGCCTGGTCTACAGGGAGAGATCTAGGACAGCCTGGAGAACACAGAGAAATCCTGTCTTGAAAAACCAAAAACAGAGAGAGGAGAGAGGAGAGAGAGAGAGAGAGAGAGAGAGAGAGAGAGAGAGAGAGAGAGAGAGAGAACGAACGAACTATTATCAGGACAAAATTCTGACTCTTTAGCAACAAACACATTCCTCACTAGTGATCCCTGCCTATCTAGGGTTTCTGTCTACTACTTAAACTCTCAAAGCCAAGACTCTGAACCCATGCTGATCCCTCTATCTAGAACACCCTTTGCCATTTAAAAGTAAGTCTGTGAAGCTGACCACGAAGATTAGAGTCTTTTACAGGCCAAGTCCTCCACATGGTGCTGAAAATACAAAATGTGGGCAGAAACAGATCAATGCTCTTCCCAGGACACTTATAAAGGAAGCCCTAAGAGTCCAGTAAGTATTCACTGAGCTTAGGACAAGTGACTACAAGCATGGCCATGAGAGCACCAAAGGAACCTGACCTTAACCTGGGGGTCACTGAGCACTTTCCAGCAACCTCGGGAAAGATCCAAGGAAGTTTAGTTTTAGCTATGAGAAGGGAGTGTAGGCTATGGAGGGCCTTCTAGGCAGGAAAGTAATGTGTAAGGGCTTATGTGGAGGAAAATGATGAGTGGCAGAAGCAGAGGAAGATTCATGCGACCACACAGGGGCCTGACAGAAGCAGTCACCAGGAATCTGCATAGCCAGAAGGCTAGTTGATTCTGACCACTTACCTGTCAGTCCCTTGGTTATCTACAGAGCCCCCACCTCCAGAGTAATGAATGCTGGCAAGAATGGGTGGAGCCCAAGATCACCGAGCTCCAGGCAGCCTGAAGAGCTAGCATACACTGGCCTATACTGGGTGGGTCCTGAGGGCTTCTACAAAACAGAGACTGAGTTTCCAATGTCTCAAGGGCTGCTTCCCTTGTGTGGAATGGAAGCAGTTCATGAGCTCAGACACATGGTGAGCACAGCTGAACTTCAGGACAGGAACGGTGAGCACAGCCAGAAAGGGTTCAGCCGACGTGGTATGGGCCAACCCTGAATCTTTTCCCAAAACCAAATTAGAGTGTGGGGGGAGTGGGGGTGTCCAGTAGGCTTTCCATCTCCACATGACTAGAAGAATGACCAGGGGTGAGAAGGGAGCTGGACTCATTCATTCCCAAGATTTGCAGACTTATTTTGGGAGAAGCATGGCTAATACTCAAACATCCTGTGGCTGAGAGGTGGCTCTGATAGAAGGAGCTGGGAACCCTCACTGACCTCGAGTCAAATGTACGGATTCTTCCCTCAGAAGCAGGGTTCCCTAGCCCCAACTAGGCAGGAGCATTTGCTGATGCTGGTAGGGAGCTTCAGAAAATAAGTGATGAAGGGATGCTCAACTCCAGTGAGTGAGGAGCAGGCCAGGTGGCCCCTCTGTCCCTCAGGCGCATGCCCCAAGCTACACTTCAAGAAATCTCCAATAATACAAGGTGACTGGCTAGGCTCTGTTGTCCTCCAGCAACCATAATGGTCGGCACATATCCTCTTTGGTTCCTGTGAAGGAACTGAAGGAAGACTTGCAAAGGAACCCCAATCCTTCAGAGTCTGGTTGTCCACGAATCCCTGTTTTATGGTTGGTATCACCATCTCAGCCAACATGAAATCCAAAATGACTTCTAAATTCTCCCTGTAGGGGCTAGAATTGCAAAGAAGGATGATGGCAGCTTCAGGTCTCAAGCCTCAGTCCGGGTCTCATGATCCTAGGAAAGCAACAGAGATAGAGCAAAGTCATGGTAGGCAGGAACTCTGTGGAAGGTAGAGTCTCTGTGGGCAACACTGCCCAACACATACACCCCACCCCAACCTCCAGCTTCTGGAAAAAGGATCTGCAGCAGTCTTATCTCAGGCAGCCCAGGAAGGTCTGGGAAGGGTTCATTTTAAATCAGACTTCCAGTGCTAGCTCGGAAATGCTGATTCCTTGGGACATCCTAAGGCAGAGATAAAGAAAAAAGAACAGACATCAGGGCTTGGTGGAACATGCTTATAATTTTAGTACTAGGAAGATAAAGGTCAGCCAGAGAGCTGCACGGTGACACCTTGTCTTAGGGAGGAGATGTAGAGAGGAAAAGAGGGAGGTAAGGGAGGAAGAGAGAAAAAAGAAGGAAGAAAAGAGTCTGGTGGTGTAGCTCACTGGCAGCATGCTTGTCTAGCAAGACAGAAAGCCTGGATTCAATCCCCAAGACCAGTGGAAAAGAGAATGACGTTTTTTCAAATGGAAATAAATGTCAGTTTATAACGAGGAGGCTAGTATATGGATGTAGTGGTTCACCTCCCTATTTACAAAGAGCAGTACAGGGGCGGTGGTGATGCACGCCTTTAATCCCAGCGTGAGTTCGAGGCCAGCCTGGTCTACAGAGCGAGATCCAGGAAAGGCACAAAGCTACAGAGAGACCCTGTCTCAAAAAAAAAAAAAAAAAAAAAATTCAGAAAGGAAGAGCAGTACAGAGAGACAGAAAGGTGCTAGCATGACCCACTTAACGGGCAGCAAACTGGTTATGGGGTGAGTAAGAACAGGTGACTTCCAGGACCACCAGAGAAACAAAACAATGGCTCAAGACTTGGAAAAATGAAAGGCAGTCAGTTGGGTTTACCAAGGATACAGGTGATATACAACCTTAGGATCCTAAAAAGGCACTCATCAGGTTGTACAGGAACACATCCAGGAGAGCACCCTGCGTTGTCCACAAGTGACTGCAGGGAACCCAGGGAGGCTGCGACAGGCCAGAAGAGCAAGTGGTTTCAAGTAAGAAGCCCTAGCCTTTGCACACCTGGACAAAGGGAGCAGCAGCTTTGCCACTATGCCCACCTAACATAGACCTCCTTTCCAGATGCCTTCCAACGCACCTTGCGAAGGACCTACCCTAATCCTGTGCCAACCATCGCTGCTCAGTCCTCAGATACCAGCCAAGAACCTTGTTCCCACATGCCCACAAGAGATCGCTTTCACACATGCCCATGTCTTTACTCTAAACTGCACCTTTGTTTTTGTTTTTCAAGACAGGGTTTCTCTATGTAGTCTTGGCTGTCCTGGATCTCACTCTGTAGACCAGGCTGGCCTCGAACTCAATGAGATCTGTCTGCCTCTGCCTCCTGAGTGCTGAGATTAAAGGCGTGCGACACCATTGCCCGGCCCAAACTTCACTCTTAACGACACTGCCTTACTCTGCCACAATATGTAAAATGCAAACAAAACAAAATGGCCATCTGGCTTCTTTCTCCTGTTCATAGCTGTATTCTAAGCCTAAAGTGCTTAGAAGTGCTCCCTATATTCTATAGCATTTACTTGATAAGCAATGCTCTGGGCATTTATTTGTCTATTCCTTCTTGGCTTTATTTCTTGTTTTTCCTTTCCTTTTCTTCTTTTGGTTTTTCTGAGTAGCCCTGGCTGTCCTGGAACTCACTCTGTAGACCAGGCTTGTCTCGAGTCACAGAGATCTGTCTGCCTCTGCCTCCTGAGTGCTGGAATTAAAGGTATGTGCTACCACTGACCAGCTGCTTTTTGGTTTTATTATGAGGTTTCATTATGTAGCCCTGGTTGGTCTGAAACTTGTTATGTAGATTAGGTGGGCTTTGAACTCATAGTGATCCTCCTGCCTCTGCCTTCTGAGTGCTGGGATTACAGGCCTCTTACACCATGCCTAGTCTCCTATATTCCTTTATTCTCCACACTACCATATTATGTAAGTTCTAATTTCAATCTCATTTCATAGATAAGAAACTAAATTCAATGTATTTTACACATTGGATAACAAAAACTTATGTCTAGGGCCTGGTGTCTATGTCTATAATCCTAGCTATTTGGAAGGCTGAGGAACTGGGATCTTAAGTTTAAATCCAATTTGAGCTATGTAGATCCTGTATCAAAAAATAAAGGTGGTGGCGGTGCATGCCTTGAATGCCGGCACTGAGAGGCAGAGACAGGAGGATCTCTGTGATTTCAAGGCCAGCCTGGTCAACAGAGCAAGATCCAGGACAGGCACTAAAACTACACAGAGAAACCCGTCTCGAAAAACCAAAAAAAAAAAAAAAAAAAAGGTTGGACAGGCGATATATGCCTTGGATCCCAGCATTCCCAGCACTCGGAAGCAGGTGGTTCTCTTGAGTTCCAGGCCAGCCATGTCTACAAAGTGGGACACTGTCTCAAAAACATAGAAAAACTAAACAAGGTTCTTGAGGGGAGAGAGAGATTAACTCCACAAGGCTCTTTCCTAGCATGTGAGAGTTCAAGCAACAGTACTAAAATAAATACGTGTCTTTTTTTTTTTTTTGGTTTTTCGAGACAAGGTTTCTCTGTGTAGCTTTGCGCCTTTCCAGGATCTCGCTCTGTAGACCAGGCTGGCCTTGAACTCACAAAGATCCACCTGGCTCTGCCTCCCGAGTGCTGGAATTAAAGGCGGGCTCACAACCAAAAATACGTCTTTTAGTTCACATAGATATTAGTGGTTGCTACCATCCTGACCGGTGCTCCTTTTTAAAAACATTTGAACTGAGCGAGAAGTCAAATCACCTGCAGCCAAGGCCACATGGCAGGAGAGAAAGCTACCGACTTCCACCTGCGCGCTGCGGCAAGCACAGACGCACTCACACTCACATATTTTAAAACATAAAATTATAAAATCTGAGGACAGATCTCTGACGTTAGGGGGACACTACATATTTAAACAAGTGTTGAGAGGAAGATCATCAGGTTGCCAGGTCAACTGTGTACCTCTGCTTCCCTGTCCAGGAACACTTCAGGGTTACACAAGACAAACTAGATAGCTTTTCTGTGGAGTGGTCAGAACCACAGAAAGGGATTCCAAGAGGAATCCTCACAAATCTGAACCGAGTACTTCCTCTCTAGCCGCGCCGGGCGACCTCGGCCTATAATCCCAGAATTTGGGAGACAGAAGCAGGAGGATCAAAATGATCCTTGGCTACAAAGCCAACTTAAGACCAGCCTTCACGACAGGAAACCTTGTCTTAAAACCAAAAAAGGCCAGATTTGGTGACACACGCCTTTAATTGCAGCTCTAACTGTACTTCCTTAAGTCATGGCTGAAGTCGCTGTCGCCAACCCGGGAACCGAACACCAAGCGGAAAGGGCGGAGCTCCGTCTCTGCCACGTAGAGGGGGTGGGGAGAGGAGCCGCAGCGGTGTGGCAAGGAGCGGGTCGCCTCACTTTTCCTGCTTCTACAGCACGTTCAAACCTACCGAGGAGCCTTTTTTAAAACCCGATACACCTGGCTTCAGAATGCGTCCGTACAGCGCTGGCACATTACGTTCCGTGGCAGAAAAAACGGCATTGCGGCGACTTACCTCACCCAGCTCCTCCCACTACCTAGCGCCGCCATCTCTGGGCAGCGGTGAATCATGGGAATCCCCGCCTTGCTCTCCGGGTATTTCCGGTTCCGGCGGAGGCCGCTCTTTCTTTTTCTCCGCAGGGCCGCGGTGGCTGCCGCTGTGGTGCTTGGCTCCCCGAGCTATCCGGTGCCATCCTTGTCGCTGCGGCGACACTCGCATCAGCTGCAATCATGACCGAGCAGATGACCCTTCGTGGGACCCTCAAAGGCCATAACGGCTGGGTAACACAGATCGCCACCACCCCGCAGTTCCCGGACATGATCCTGTCCGCGTCTCGAGGTACGGGCTGCATGCCGGGCGGAACACTGGGGGTCCCGGCGACTGCGTGCCTTCTTGCTTCGCAAGGGGCGTGCAGATTGGCCGGCTCGGTTCATTCCCCACCACCCTGGTATGAGTTGGGTCGTGCAGACCCGAACCTGGGCCCCAACCTGGGCCACCCTTTGCACATGTCGGGAACAGAGACGTGTCGTGTAACTCTCCTAGGAATTGGCGATTTTAAATCTCTCGCTTGCCTCCTGGAGATGTATTTATGTAGTTAAGGGGCTACAAGCCAGGCGGGGCAATGATGACCCCAACATGCCATCTGAGTTGCTGAAATCCAGAGGCTGTTTCTGAGCCACCGCCGCTCTGTGGACAGTGGGTAAACTCGAGCTGCCTCGTTCCCCAGGTCTTTAGGCTTGGCCTTCCTGCCCTGGGTTTTCATCCCTTGGAACGAATGCTGTTTTTCTCCCAGATTTCCCTACCCACCCAAATTTATGTTCGGTCTCTCCTAATGTAAGGCTTATCAGGCATTGTATTCAGAACTGTTCAGTTTGAAGTGGTCTGTGGCTTCGACTGTGTCTGCTGCCATAGGTAGTCTGCTTATCCCAAGTGACAGCTTCTGCTTTGAGTTAGCATTGGGCTGGAGCGGTGGATAGATGAGGCTGGTTACTCTTAAACGGGAGTAGGTAGGGTTTGTTTCCTAGAATGTACAAGGTGGTTTGCAGTCATCTGTAGCTAGTTCCAGGGGATCTGACACTCTCTTCTTAGAACACTATAGGCATAATGTAGGGGAAACATTCAATGCAAATTAAAAAAATTTTTGGTTGAATTTAAATTTCAGTCCCAGGAAATATAGTAACCATAGTCTTGGGTGTACCTTTTTATATTCTGGAGTAATAAACTCCTAATAAGTTTTCCCCCACTAAATGTAGTGATGCTCTCCTTACTAATAGAACAGTAACCTTAAGGCACTGAAAACTGCAGTAAGTAGGTTGTGGTGGTCCTTATGAGATTTCTTTGCCAACCTTTTCAGACAAGACCATCATCATGTGGAAGCTGACTAGGGACGAGACCAACTATGGCATCCCACAGCGTGCTCTGCGAGGTCACTCCCACTTTGTTAGTGATGTTGTTATCTCCTCTGATGGCCAGTTTGCCCTCTCAGGCTCCTGGGATGGAACACTGCGCCTCTGGGATCTCACAACGCAAGTAGCTGCTTTGGGACCTTGGGGGAAAGCTGGGCAAAATTGAGGTAGATTCTCTAGGGTGTGGTATCTCCTTGGAAATTGGTTCATTTGTAGAGGGTGGGTTAAGATGTTGGGATGTCAGCCTCCTTTCTTGGAGTAGCTGAGGCTGGTCTGGTCTAGTTGAACATTTTTTTAACCAGGTACAGCACTCTAGTAAAACAATGCTTTGTCTTGAGAGTTGTCCTAGATCGGCATTTGTCAGGTGTAATAGAGGATCCTAGTGATGACAAGAAGACATTGTCAACCAATCCCCACAAGGGAATGAGGACATGTCCTGCAATTCTGAATGGGTTCTCTGGCACATACCAGGCATAGGTTGCTAATGGCACCTAAGCCACATGTGAGCCGTGTGGAGTGATAAAGCCTACTGGGTCAAGGATACCAAGAAAAGGATCTGACTGTAAATGGATAAAAATTTGTCTAGAAAGTGACCAGGTTCTCTCTCTTAGGGGCACCACCACGAGACGATTTGTAGGCCATACTAAGGATGTGCTGAGCGTTGCCTTCTCCTCTGACAACCGGCAGATTGTCTCTGGATCCCGAGACAAGACCATAAAGTTATGGAATACTCTGGGTGTCTGCAAGTACACTGTCCAGGTAAAATGATGGAAGTAGTAGGAGCTACAAGTTAGAAATTATACCATTCCCTGAGGATTTTGTTGGCAGTTTTTGAGATGGGTTCCTCACTGTGTAGCCCTGGTTAGCCTAGAACTCAGATCTGGCTCTAACTTTTTGCAATAATGTGCCATTTGTCCTGTCTGGGATTTTGGTTGTTTCTTTCTTTCTTTTTTTTTTTCCTTTTCTCTCATGTTTGCTCATGAGTGGCATGGGACTCAGGTGATTTTTCTCCTGAGCTGGGGCATCAATTGGGCAGGCCCTTCCTTGCACATGAGCAAAAACCCAGATGTGTCCCATAATTTCCCTAAGGATTAGGTGATCTTAAACCTCCTACCTACCTTCTGGAGGTGTGTTTAAGTACTGGGCTACATGCCAGGCGCAGCAGTGATGACTCCAACATGCCATCTGAGTTGCAATGCTGAAATCCAGAGGCTGTTTCTGAGCTGCACCTGGTCCTGTACTCCATGAGGAGTGGGTAAACTCTGGAGGCATCCTAGGACTCAAACACATGTCAACAAGCTTGACAAGTCTTTACCAACTGTTCTGTTCATCTTGAAGTAAAGGTTCAGGTTCTGAGGAAGTGAGAGTGCTGTTGTCGCTCCTTAGTTACCTGCAGCCTGGGGAAGGCTGCTTCCTCTTACCTTACCCCTCTATCTTCTGTAGGATGAGAGTCATTCAGAATGGGTGTCTTGTGTCCGCTTCTCTCCGAACAGCAGCAACCCTATCATCGTCTCCTGTGGATGGGACAAGCTGGTCAAGGTGAGCTTCAACAAGGGCATGGCCCTGTTAGAAATCCAAATGTGTTCCCGTTCTTCTCAGATGGTACTACATAGGCTTGCACCAGAAGCCTGTTCAGATACACCTTTAAAGAAGATGTTGTCCCTTTCTTGTAGTAGAATGTAGACCATAATCCTGGTCACTCATGGACCTCTGCTTTTCTAGGTATGGAATTTGGCTAACTGCAAGCTGAAGACCAACCACATTGGCCACACTGGCTATCTGAACACAGTGACAGTCTCTCCAGATGGATCCCTCTGTGCTTCTGGAGGCAAGGTATTTGGGAGTTCGTCATTTTCTTTAAGAAGAATGATTTTATCTGATAGCATGCACCAGTTAAAAGATTAGCTAAACTTCAGGAATGTTTGTGAGCATTATCCTAAAATATCTAGAAAGGTATACCAGAGAAGTTTTCCTTTAAAAGTAAGTTGTTTTTCATGTGCGTTTAAAAGTAAGTTGGTGTAAATATTGTGCGTTAGAGGAAAAGGCTTAGGAGCATGAACATGGACACTTCAGTCATTACCTTTATCTGTCCTAACTCACCTTTTCTGTCTGTCCAGGATGGCCAGGCCATGCTGTGGGATCTCAATGAAGGCAAGCACCTTTACACACTGGATGGTGGGGACATCATCAATGCCTTGTGTTTCAGCCCCAACCGCTACTGGCTCTGTGCTGCCACCGGCCCCAGTATCAAGATTTGGGTGAGTGTGGTCTGTTGTGCAGCATATTGATTTCACTGTCAGAAATCTTCCTTGACAGCTTGAAGCACTGGGTGACATCTGCCTAATGAAAGAGATTGCCTATGTATCGCAGTTTGTTGAATGTAATAGTTGCCATTTGGGCCAAAGTAATTTTCTTGAGAGGCTCTTTTGTCTGCATCTACCCACTAGATGAGTTAACAGCCACACACCATGAAGACAACCAAAAACAGTCCCGCCAGTAGTATCTCTAGTACGAGAGACCTAAATTCAATCCCAAGAACCGTTTTAGAAGAGACCTTCCCTATGCTTCTAGTATCAGCTTAGATTCAATTTAGTGATCTTTATTGAGGGATTATTAGACAACTAAAAGACTGGGGCTTACTATGTAAGTTAGACTGGTCTTGGAGCTCACGGATAACCTGCATCTACCTCCTTAGGCGTGCACGCCCCACCACAAAGTTGCTGTTTTGGGCCCCATCTGTTTCTGTACTTTGAACATTTGTGGCCTTTCCTGGGTGAATGTGGTGCCCCTTTTTAGTTGGTGGCATTTGTTTTGTTTTATTTTTATATTTTGGCCAGTGTATGTGTAGCCTAGGCTAACCTCAAATTCTGTAGCCATTTTTTGTGTAGGGTAATCATTGGGGTTGAACCTGGGGCCTTGCACATGATAAGCAAGTGCTATACCAAAGGATAAGGCCAACCTTTTTGTTTTGGTGTTTTGGACTTATTTTTATGAGGTGTCATAATCTGTTGGAAATCTGAATTGTAAGTGGTCTTTTTAAAAATAGTTCATTACTGTCTGCATATATACCACAGTGTGCATATTGTACACGTGGGTCCAATATAACTGGCCCATAGCCAGGCACTTCTGTCTCCTTCGTAGTTGTCAGGCAAGACACTTGAATTTGTGTTGTTAAGTCCATGGTTACAGGTGTCCTTACCTGGTCGGTCTGTTCTCAGGACTTGGAAGGCAAGATCATAGTAGATGAACTGAAGCAAGAAGTCATCAGCACCAGCAGCAAGGCAGAGCCACCCCAATGCACCTCCCTGGCATGGTCTGCTGATGGCCAGGTAAGTACTTCAGTCTGCCAGCTCAGCTTCCAGCTTGTCTCCCTTGCTCTTCACAGGCACAAGACCAATATCAATCAACACAAGTGAAATGAAAATAAACCAGGTTGATTTAGGATAGACTGGTTAGATGTGGAGAATGTTAAGTATATGTATTTCTGTCTGGGGAAAGATGTGGAGTTATTAACCTGTAAACTGAAATAGGCTGAAAACTGCTTGGATCTGTATGGCAGTATACGCTTAGCCTGTCACAGACACGTTGTTTTGGACTACAGAATTCATTGCTGGGCATGACCCTGCTGTCATTCTCTTTTACAGACTCTGTTCGCTGGTTACACAGACAACCTGGTGCGAGTGTGGCAAGTGACGATTGGTACCCGCTAAAAGTTTTTAACAGAGTTTTAGAAATAAAACTGGCTTTCTGAAACTGGTTTCAGTTATGGTTTTTAGGAAGTATCTTTTTGTGCTAATGAAACAGTCTGCTATAAATTCAAGTGAAGCTTACCCTTCTGTAATTTGGATACATGCACCTATGAATTCCAAACTTGCCTAGTCCTACATGATACTATCCACCTTACCTTTCCCCTTTCATAAATCCTTGCTTTGGTCTGTTCTTTCATTGCGTATGACAGTTTGTCTGCATGTGTCTGTGCCAGAGGGTGTTGGGGAAACGGAGTCATAGATGTTGAGAACTAAGCCCTTATTCACTATTGGTAGTATAGCTCAGGCTCTTAAATCATTGAGCCATTGATTTTTTTCAAGTCAGGGTTTATAACCGCCCTCCATTACTGTGATTAAAGGTGCCACAAGATGGTGTGTTAATATATATGCCCTCAAATTCAAGAGACCTACCTATTTCTGCCTTCCTCCATGGTGTTTCATTATCCTGGCGTCGAGTTTATTCAATGCCACATCCCCAACTAGGCACACTTTCTGAAATTGATTCTCAGCCTGCACATAAAAGCTGATTCTGATCCCAGCACTTGGGAGGCAGAGCCGGGCGGATCTCTGAGTTCAAGGCTAGCCTGGGCTACCAAGTGAGTTCCAGGAAAGGTGCAAAGCCTCGAAAAACAAAACAGTTGATTCTGCATGGGCCGCCCATAGCATTGGGAGGCAGGGGCTAATTATACTTAACCAGGGGTTAAGAAGGGTTGGTTCCATGGGGCTAACCTGCCCCATGAAAGACAACAGGAAATCTTGTGTGACAGCTAAGAGAGGAGAGGGGGTGGAGCTCTAGGAACCTGTATGGAAAGGCATTTCTAGAGCATGCCAGCTGCTTCTAAAGAAAGACTCCACAACAGCAGCAAATAAACACTTTATTTCTGCAACACAACCCACCTTTTCCCCCAAGAACATGAATTGACCTCAGCCACCAAAGCAGAGGACAAAAGCTGTTAAGTGACAGAAGGCAAGGGGTTACTAGAAAAATAGATTATACCCAAGGCTCTCCCAAGGATCCAGACCCCTGTCCAAGCACCCCAACAGGGCTTACCAAATGGAACTAAAAAGTGTGGAGAGGCCAGAAACTGAAAATGGGGAAAGAGCCTGGCAGTGAAGACTTGGAGGAGGGGTAAGGTGTGAGGAGCTTAGCTCCTAAATAAGAAAGCTGTAAGACGGAGAGAAAATAATTTATTGGGTCATGTAATAGTGTGCGGTGTCAAGTCGACCATTCCAGATCTCACTGAAGCTAAATTCTGGCCAGTCTATGGAGGTAGAAATTGGGGGTGGAAGGAAAGCTTAAGAGTTCCTACTTCCCCAAGAAAAGTAGACTTTACCTAGCTCTACCCTTTTGCCCAGCCTGCCTTCCCACAAAAGCTTCCAAATCCCTTAGCTGGGGCTTGCACCAAAACAGAATTGGAATGAGCAGGTCTTGCCCAAACCCTCCAGCCTCAGGAATGACAAGGGTTGAGGAGTAGATGTGGAAAAGAGAAGGAATAAAATAATCTCCACTCATCGTAGTCCTACTCAAACTGGGACCCAGAGCTGGACTGAGCTAGGCAGACAGGGAGGGAAGATCAAGCAGCTGTTCTCATTATCAGGGACCCATGCAGACCTGTCAGATAGACAAAGTAGGTGAGAGAAGACTGAGCTGGAGGGAGTCTAGGAAGTTGTTTAGGCTCCTAGAGGGAGAAGCAGCCTAGGTTCAAGGAGGAGCAGGAAGCAACTCAGTAACAAACAGTGGGAGGAGCCTGAGCTCACAATAGAGTGGGCAAACATCCACCACCACCCGCCCCCCCAGCAGTGACTGGAGGGGCCCCTGCGGGTGGCAGGCTGATCAAGGGCAGAGCTTGATGCGGGTGCCCTTGGAAAGCACCCGGAAGAAAGGGAAAACACGCTCGCCAAGGAAGGCAGCTGAGAAGGTGTGCACGTGGGCTAGGGTATCTGCATTGTAGAATCCCAGTCGCCCAGCCTCATAGTCCAGGTAAACGCCAAAGCGCCGTGGTTTCTCACATGGGCTCAGCAGTGTCTGCTCTGTTGAGCTCTGTGCCTGGTATCGTTTGCCGTGGGTACCCACACACCACACTTCCCGCTGGAGCAGGAGCTGCTGAGGCAGGTGGAGCCGGCGGCGGCGATGGTGATGGCGTGAGGAGCTGGCATCCCCACTGCTAACAGATGACCCCCCAGAACTCATTTTTTCTTTATGATGGGTTGATTCACGGGCAGCACCCACTGCCCAGCCCCGCCGCCCACCCACCTCTACCTCCCAGTAGTGACGGCCAGAACGGAAGCCCTGGGCCCCTAGTACACAGCAGTCAGCTGAGAAGCGCTTGGAATGTTCAGGAACCTCCTGCCGACGTTCTGCCAGGCGGACCCCACGACGATCAGGGGACAACATAAGGGCTGGGTGAGCTGTATCTGGGTCCAGCGTCAGGTCCACTTGGAAAGAGGAAAGACCAATATAGCAGAGCTAAAAACACCTCATCCCTCACAGGCTCACCAATGTCCTTTCCACCTCTATCCTCCACTTCAACCCTATTCAACTCTTCTTAGCTCCCACCCGTATTGGAGGCCAAGCTCCGGATCTATGGGTTCTAGCCTTCACCCTAATTCTACCACCTGCCGGCCTTCCCCTATCCCCTTTTTCCACCTCACCTACCCAAAACAGCTGAACACTCAGAGTAGCCACCATTAGAGTCTACTCCATCCCAGCTCCCCAAACCTCAACTCAGAACCTCAACTCAGGTCTGTAAAAAGGAAGGTTATTAACCTCCTTACCTCTTGCAGCCTGACAGAACATCCGGCTCATTTTCCTCACAATGGCATCTGTCAGGAAGTCATGGCTATGGGGTTGGCCTGGGTCAGGGGACCAAATCTCTGGGGGCTGCAACTGTATCTCTTCACACCTGAAGGAGGGGGACCAGGTAGGGGTGGGAACATGATATTCCCAGAGTAAAGAACAGAAGCTAGCAGGGAAGAAGTGGAGGGTCTAAGAAGCAGAAACTTAGGTCCTGGGGCGGGGGAGGGGAGAGGAGAAAGGACAGGAAAGAGGAAAGGAAGTCTCAAGAGAGGCAGGAATGGGGAGCCAGACACTACTGGGTCACAAAGGGTAGAGTGGGAACACACCTATTGAAAGTCTCCTTGATGTCCTGGGAATAACAGAGAAAGAGAAAGAAAGTGTCAGCTGCACAAGGTTGACTGCTCTCTCCCAGTCTCCAGCTAGAGAAAGGTCTGAACTTGAACAGGAAGGGAGAAAGCAGCACTTTCCAGGACCACAATAAATATGAATGCTCCTCAGTTACCCTGCTACCACCAGACCTAATACATCTCACCCTGCCCTAAGCCCCAGTAACAGAATTTTCACACTATGACCCAGGTACCTTTCTCAAGCTATCACTCTTCTGTCAACTCTTAAGCCCCTATCCCTAACAACAGCAGCTGCCTTCTTTAGGTATGACTGGCACATACATCACATTCAATACTGTAACTAGCCTCAAAAAAAGTCTGATCTTCAGATTAAAAGAGTTGGGATTCTTCCCAGTGAGGAACAGACAGTTCTGGGTAGTGGTTGGTGAGCACTACCTAACAGGACAAAAAGGGAGCTGGGAGTGTGGAGCAGGGTAGCCGGGGACAGTGCTCACCTGCAGCAGCCGCAGGCCCCCCTGCTGGCTCCGTTCTTGGGCCTCAGCTAGCAGGCGGCTTAGCTGGGCAGCCTGCTCCTCAAGACGGTTGGCTGCTGCTCCTGCACGTCCCAACTGAGCTTCATGCATCTCTCGGAGGCGCCGCTCTAGTCCTGCCTGCTCTTCAGCCAGAAACCGTGTTAGGCGCCCAAACTCTGAGGCCACAGCTGCCAGCTCTGACTTCATCTGGCTCTGGAAAGATGCAAAGGCAGACATGGAGACATAGTCGGTGGTTATGAGCACTGTCTGATCTTCTAGAGAACCCCAGTTTGTTTCCCAGCATCCACATGGCAGCTCACGACCATGGAAATGCGATGCTCTTTTGACCTCTATGGTCACCAATCATGCACATGGATCCTTATACACAATGCAGGCAAAACACCCATACACTAAAATAAATTTTAAAAATTAAAAGTTGGAGAGATGCAAAGGGAATGGAGGCCACCACCTGAATACACAGAAAGGTAAGCTTGCAGTTTTCTCTCTGCTGACTCTCAATCTCAGGCAAGAAGCCTCATGATCCCTTATTCCACCAAGTCCTGGGAATGGAAAGAGAGGTTTCTTTCTCCCCATCTCATCTTACTGTACCACTGTGATAGCACAAACCTGGCATACTAGTCCAAATTCACCAACTGTTTTCTGGAATATTTATCTCTGCCCTATCTAATTTTCCTTTCTAATGGAAGCTTACATGTTCCAAAGGAGCTTCTCTCCTCTCCAGATCTGTGTAGCAACAACTCCATATGTCTCTCTCCATAATATATGGTATTGGAGATGCTGTTATAATGGAGATGGGCTGGGGGAACGTGTGGAGGTCAGAGGACAACTTGCTGGAGTTGGTTCTCTCATTCCACCACATGAGTCCCAGGGATTAAACTCAGGTTATCAAGCTTGGTGGCAGACTCCCTTTACCCACTGAGTCATCTTGCAAGCAAAGTTGTTTTGTTTTTGAGACGGAGTCCTGCTTTGTAGCCCAGGCTGGCCTCAAACTTCACAATTCTCCAGCTTCAACCTCCAGTTTGCTAGTTTAAAGATAAAAAGCTGCATGCCCAGCTTTGTATTATCTTTTAAAATTCTCCATATGTCCTCACAGATAGGACCTGTGCATGCCTGTTGGCCACACTGCCACTAGAGGCTTCACAATGCCAACCACAAGTAGGTACTTGGTAAGAATTTTTTTTTTTAAAGATTTATTTACTATATACAAAAGAGAGTGCCAGATCTCATTACAGATGGTTGTGAGCCACCATGTGGGTGCTGGGAATTGAACTCAGGGCCTCTGGAAGAACAGTCGGTGCTCTTAACCTCTGAGCCATCTCTCCAGCCCCAAGAATTTTTTTGAAATTAGTAAATAAGAGAATCCAGGAAGCTGGGCAGTAATGGCACACACCTTTAATGCCACAACTCAGGAGGCAGAGCCAGGCGGGTCTCTGTGAGTTCAAGGCCAGCCTGGCCTACAGAGCGAGATTCAGGACAGGCACCAAAAGTACAGAGAAACCCTGTCGGGGGTGGGGGTGGGGTGGGGTGGTGTTCAGGAAGCAAGACTCGGAGTAAAGATGGACGTGAGGGCTCATGCCTATAATATCAATACTCGAGGCTGAAATAAATGGATTACTCCACATTTGAGGCCAGCTTGGGCTATAATATAAAATTCTGTCTCAAAACACAAAAGGAAGATGCTACAAAATTAAGTCCTGACCCTCAGGAGTCACAGTTGCCACAGAATAGTCACTCAAATCCTTTACAAACTCTTCTGTCAAGGTGCAAATATACACCCAGGGGCCAACAGGTAAAGTACTTTGTAGGTATAGTTGTTCCTAGACATTCAAGTGAGTCTGCTTCCAAGAGACCCAATCAGTCGATCTGCAAATCCCTCATATAAAATGGCATGACTGTATATCCTCCCATATACTTTAAATGTCTCATAATACCCAATACAATGTAAATACTACCAAACAGCTATGTTTTACTTGTGGTGGTTTGAATGAGAATGAGCCCCATAGGCTCATATATTTGAATACTTGGCCTGTACTTGGTCCCCAGTTGGTGGAACTGTTTGGGAAGATGAGAAGCTATGACCTAGTTAAAGGAGGTGTGTCACTGCGAGTGGACTTTAGGAGCTGTGGCCTTGTTGAAGGCATGTCACCCAGGATGGGCTTTTGAGATTTCAAAAGCCAATACAATTCCCTGTTAGCCTCCCCCACTCTGAACCATGAGGACCAATAACATTTTATAAGTTGCCTTCATCATCATGTTTCTTCACAGCAATTGAAAAGTTACTAAGACAGCACTGTATACTTTAAAGACTGGCTGGCAGTAGTGGCACACACCTTTAATCCCAACATTTGGGAGGCAGAGGCAGGCAGATCTCTGAGTTCAAGTCCAGTTCTAGTCTACAGAGCAAGTTCTAGGACAGATGGGCTACATAGAGAAACCCTGTCTCCAAAAGCTCAAAAAAAAAAAAAAAAAAAAAGTCTATATATGTTAAGTACTGATGCTATTTTTTTTTCTCTTGAAGGACTACATGAGGTAGAATACAAGCTATATTTAGTATCCTATGACAGAAAACTGCCTAGTCTCAACCCATTTGCCTGGGCTAGACTCTTCTGAATGATAACCACTTTTTCCATCAATATTACTCTAGACAAAGATTATCAAAGACAGAGATCCCAGCATACATTCTCTATAACTCAGAGGACTCTAAAAGTATTAGCTTGGGCAGCTGGACAGAGGCAGAATGATTCCCCATTTACCAATTCTTCTTATAGCTCATTGTGATGGGCATTTCACAGAAGTGAGTCCCTAATGTGCAGATGGCACTACTATGGGTTGTAGATGTGGCAGGGCCTGGACTTGGTAAGTAAGAGGTAAGAGGGAAAGGGCATTCTCATTTGATGGCTGAAGCTTAGCTTGGCCACAGTACCAGTCCATTCCAGCAAGACCTACTAGCCTTCTAAAAACAGACAGGAAATGAGGGAATGAGACTCCTTGGAGAAGGGTGAATAAATGTAAAAGGGCTGAGAACACTGGGAAAGAGGACAGGAGTTATCTGCAATGCTAATAATCACCAATTCTTCCTTTTCCTAACAGGACTGCCTTTCTTCCAGGGCACAGCAAGCCTTTCAGACCACACCCCTTAGTGTTCAGGGCAGCTCTGCCTGCCATCTGTGTGTATCCTGGGACTTGGTACTCTTCTGGCAACTGTTGTATGTATTTGCTCACTTGCTTTCTATGCTATCCAGAGTCAGGGGCTGGGTGTACTCTGTAGCTTTAGACCAGACAACCAGCCTCAACAAGCCAGGCCTCAAGTTTTCACTACATTTTACAAACTAGAAAGAAACATGTTTCCAAACTCTGAAGGCCACATCACCTCCGATATCTACCCACCTCCAGGCCCTGGCTATCCTTTCTTCAGGGATAGTCATTCTATGTGATAGCTCTTCCTTACCCTGATAACAGAATCAGTCAGCCCATCCACAGACATCACCTACCTTCAGTTCTGTCATCCGCCTCTCCTCCTTGGCCTTCATCTTCTGCACAGCCTCTAGGTGCTTCCTAAGTGGTTCCACATGACTTTGTAGCTTGGCCTGAGGGAGCAGAAAAGGGAAGGTTAGTCAGGGGGATGAAGAGAAGCACCTACAGAGCCTCTCTCTCTCCACTACTCCCTACAAGGGAGACTTAATGCCTGGTGTTACCTGGTGTCAAATAAGCCCTTCCTTCCCACACCCCTTCTCTCAGATGACCATAAATGCCTCCAACTCTCCCCTGCACTCATGATGCAGAAGCCCAGTGCAAGCCTTGAGAGGCTGCATCTTTATGGCTACTGAACTCCATTCTCCACGGCTGACATAACATGGCTTAAGCTCCTCACCATATGAAGTCCAGCCACAGGAATATTCCTGCCTTTGGTCCCTTCCACTTGATTAAATCATCTTCCTCAACATCTAAAATCTAAACACTTTTCTGGAGACTTTGTGCCTATGCTAAAAGTTTTGTTTTCTGTTTTCAAAATAGGGTTTCTCTGTGTAGCCCTGGCTGTCCTGGATTTCAATATGTAGACCAGGCTTAAAGTGGTTCTCTGCTACTTTCAAAATATAAACCCCACATTTCTAATGTCACTTTGTCCCGTCACCCCCTCATGTTGTGACATCATGCTATTCCCTTAGCCTGGGATTACCATACTCCACTTAATCCAAGATATTCCACCTTTACAACTCAGCTTCCTGAGCATGATTCTGGCTCTACCTATGGAACTTGAAAAGAGTCTATACTACCAGAGCAGTGGTTCTCAACCCTCTCAATGCTACAACCCTTTAATACAGTTCCTCATATTGTGGTGACCCCCTAACCAAAAAATTATAACTTTTATAACTGTAATTTTGCTACTGTTGTGAATTTGATATGCAGAATATCTGATATTTAACCCCTGTGAAAGGATGATTTATTCCCCCAGAAGGGTCGTGACCAACAGATTGAGAGCCACTATTCCAAAGCATAAACAGTTTTACAGATGTGCTTTCCAGGAATTACAGGGTCCTTCACCCTCACTTTTCTTTCCTGGGGCAGAGTCTCATATAGCCCAAGTTAGTCTGGAACTTGTCTTATAGCTGAGGATGACCTTGAACTTCTCATCCTCCTACTTCTACCTCCCTGGTGCTGGGATTGTCATTTTACTTAGTTTCTAGGTCCTGTTTGCTTTGTTGTCCATTCAATTGCCATCACATGAAAAACAAAAGCCCTTTCTTCTTTTAGCTACAATTCTAACAGCAATCAGATACATGGGCTTTCCATTCCAAGTATTTATAGCCATGTCTTTTTCCTTAAGGGGTGTTGAAGAGACCAGGATGGTTATAATAAATTCTGCCTTTTGCTCTTTCCCTTTTTTTATGTCTTCTCCTTATGACTTGCTCCCTCCTTTTCATTAAGGGAAAATACAGGATGGACCTCAAGCCTAGCTCTAGGAAAACCAAAACTACATCTAGGTGATTTGAGGCAAGCCATGCTACCATTTTCCTTTAAATGTCAACCTCACCAAAAGCAAACTTAGCAAAGTTTCTGACATATGGCAAAAGATCAATAAACATTATCCAGCATTTGCTAACTATGGCAGTAAGTGGCCAGTGACATCCTGATAATGACCCATGAACTAAAAGATAACTGACCCTGAGTACAAAAGGCAATTGTTACACAACTGGTTGTAGGAAGTATCAGAGGAGTAATAAATCAGTCATTCCATTAAACAGTATACACAAAATTATGCCTTTTGATATTATTGCTATTTCTCCATAGTACAGTCATTTCTTCTCCATCAATTCAGAATTTACAAAGCTTTAATTTATCCTTTAGTATTTGTCTAAATTGACAAACTGCAAGCATGAATCCAAATAGAATATTACAGGGGTTGGTTTTGTTTGAGATAGTGTCTCACTATGCAGCATGGCTGACACAGTACTTGCTGAATAGTTCAGGCTGGCCTAAAACTCACAGAGATCCTAGAGCTTCAGCCTCTAGAGTGCTACGATTAAAGGTGTATGCCACCACACCTGGCCCCTTTTCGTTTTTTAAAACAAGCTCTCTGAGCTGGCAAGATGGTTTAGCCAGTAAAGGCTTGTGGCTAAACCTGATGATGAGCTCAATCCATTCGACACAATGTGGAGGAAGGAACCAATTTGCATGTTCTTACACTCACACAAAATAAAAACATAATAAAGCCAGGAGTGGTGGCTCTCATGCCTGCAAAGGAAGCTCAGTGAGTTCCAGACCAGCCTGGTCTACATACCGAGTTCTAGGACAGCAAGAGATATAAAAACCCTTTCCCTAAAACCAAAAATAAATAAATAAATAATTTTTTTTTTTTTAAAAAAAAGCCAGCTGTGGTAGTGCACATCTTTAATCCCTGAGACAGAGGCAGGCAGATCTCTGTGAGTTCGAGGCCAGCCTGGTCTATAGAGTGAGTTCCAGGATAGGTTCCAAAGCTACACAGAGAAACCCTGTCTGGAAAAACCAGAAAAAAAAAAAAAAAGAAAAAGAAAAGAAAAGAAAAACAAGGGCCAGGTGGTGGTGGTACACACCTTTCATCCCAGCACTTAAGAGGCAGAGGCAGGCGGATCCATCAGTTTGAGGCCAGTCTGGTCTACAAAGTGAGTTCCAGAACAGCCAGGACTGTTACACAAAGAAACCCTGTCCAGTAAAACAAAACAAACAAACAAACAAGAGGGTTTCCTGTAACTCTGGCTGGCCTATCGTGCTATAGGATGACCTTGAACTGCTCTTCCTGCCTCCACTTCTCAAGTGTTGAGGATAAAAGGCTTTCACTACGATGCCCATCTTAGGTTGAATTCTCTACAGATATTCTCACTGATTCAGAACTTCTGCAGTAAGGCCCGCTGTACTTTCGAAACCTCCTCTAGTAACTGACAATCAGCTGTGAAGCATTAGACTCTAAAGTTGAGGGGATGACCATCACCTAAATGAAGTTACTGACTGAATCAGGAGGAGGTGTTGAAACACGAACAGAGCCTGGCTACCCTCTCCTAGTTCCATGGCTTCAAATCTGAAGGTAGTTCTATCTGTGCTGGCTGTCATAGATAAATGTCCTTTACATATATCCAAAGAATTAGAAAAATAAAGAACAAGACAGTTAACCAAACAAGAATTAGATTCCAGTAACAGTCAAGTCAGAAAAGTCAAACTAAAATATCCAAGTACTTTTACTTAGATGACCCAAGGAGAGGATGTTCATCTCCAAGTCTATCTATCACTTACTAAAGCTGTGTATACATAAACCACTATGTTCAGAATCTAAACCTGTTTCCCAATCAATAAAATGAGAATGGCAAACATCAAACTCACAGGATGACTTTAAATTATGAATGATAATCCACAAAAATGGCCAGCACAGTACAGACTATATGTAAAGTACCCTATAAATATTAACTAACATTCCTGTGGTCAAGTTCAAAGACACTCTGAAACTTGAGCAAGAATTTTTGCCTGTATTCCAGTTAATACATGAGACTGTGTGCAGAGCCAACCAACAAAGCTGTATCATAGGATGGGTGTGGAACCCATTAGGAGACAAGTGCAGGGTATTTGGATCTGACACTGGTTATTCTACGCTCCTGTTTCAGACTCCCTCGTTCTTTTTGGTCCCCATTTCTTTCCATCTTGAAGTGACTGTCATGGCTAAGACTTCAGATTCCTCCAGAAGGTCGTAAGCCTGGTAGTGAATGAAGCGCTCCCTGCCACTTGCACCCCTATCCTTAAGCCACGGGGGAAGTTAAGGATCCTTCTCATTTATCCACCTTGGAAGTCAGCGCTTGGACAGGGAGAATCGTTTCTCCAATACGGGCATGAGGTCCTGTAAAGAGAGCCCGCGTTCCCTTTCCCCGGTTTCCTGTTTCCTCCCTGCCCTTACTAAACTCTTGCCTACTGCACTCACCTTGTACTCCTGCACCACCTCCTCCAATGGCACCACGCTATGCTGTTTGTGGCTCCTGGATTCTCGGCACACCACACAGATGGCTTCCTCATCCACCTCACAGAACAATTTCAGGGCTTCTTGGTGCCTCGGGCAGATGCCTTGTTCATTCACACGACTCCCTCGACCAGGGGTTGGATGCATCTGACGAATCACCTGGACCATGTTGGCCAACTGCAGGTTGGGGCGGAAGCTCCGCCGAGGAAAACTTTTTCGACACTGGGGACAAGTGAAGCACCTCCGTGGGGCTGGAGGAGGTGGCAGCGGGGTGATCGGATCCAGCTCCTCTTCCTCGTCTTCCTCCAGCACTTCCTCCTCCTCGTCCTCATCTTCCCCCCTCAGGTCCTCCACATCTCCCAAGTAATAGTCCAGATCTTCCTCCTCCTCCTCCTCCTCCCACACATAGTCCATGTTGTCCCAGCTGGACCCGCCTATGCCACTACTCCAGAACACACCCTCCTCTTCCTCCTCGGCTTCCTCCTCCATGTCACCCTCGTAATCTTCATCCCGCATGGGGGTGTCCCAACCCCCGCCTGCTCCGACAGCCTCCACTTCTTCCTCCTCTCCGACCTCCTCCTCCTCCTCCCGATCCAACTCCTCCCGGTCCTCCTCATCCTCCCCGCCCCACAACTGGGTTACACACACTCGGCAGAAGTTGTGCCCGCAGCCGATGGACACGGGGTCCGTGAAGTAGTCGAGGCAGATGGCGCACACCGCCTCCTCCTGAAGGGTCTGCACAGGGTTTGGTGTCATGGCAACGGCAGCCATCTTAGTGTCCAGTCAGCCAGTGTACGAGTGCGGTGGGGGCCGAGGGGGGGACGGGAGGGGGGTCTTCCTCCTCAGACGCCCAGGAGACCCGTGCCCACCCCAAGCCCTGCTCCTCCACACCCTGCCTGTGGCGAGGCCAAAGGAAATGCCCTCCGGACCAGCGCACCCCTCCACTCACAGTCCCCTACCCCCGGGACGACAGGCGCGTCTCAGGCGAGGAGAGGGGAGGGGACCGAGGGGAGCACCACCGGCAAGTGCCTCGGCTGGACCTGAGTGCAAATCCGCCCCAACGCTCCCCCGGCCTCCTCATAAACCCCCGCCCCTCCTCACTTCCTGGCCCCGCCCCCCCGCTTCCGGCCTCCCTCCCGACACTTCCGGCGTCTCCACACGACCTACACTCACGAGTTCCCTCCGAGGTTGCGCTACGCCCCCTTCTCCCACGCCCCGCCCCGGACTCCCGGGGCAACCGGAAACGAGCGGGAGGCGCTCTAGCCGACACGCGGGCACAGGACGGGAGGGCTAGGACGGCGGAGGCCCACATCTCTGTGATGACTGGCCGCGGGGAACGCGTACAAAGCGGAAGAAGCCCCCACGCCCCGCCAGCGGAGCCAGACGGCGGAGGGAAGCGAGGACGGGGAGCAGCACCCTGCTCTCCGTGCTACAACCGCAGCGGCCTAGCGCCATCCTACCGAGCAGGCACGGACGACTGCAGAAGGGACGCCCAGAGCCAGAGCCGGAAGCTGAGGGGCGGGCCTGCTCAGCGCCCTCATACTTCCGGCCCCTCTAGACCGAGAACTTGCTTGAGTCTCGGGAGATCCCTCCAAGTGGGGTCGTGGGCGGCGTCTGAGGAAATAGATAGTGGAGTCCGAGAGGCGCCGCCCTCCCACTGTCCTGGCCATTTCCACGCCCATTTTAAAAGCTGCAGTCTTGCCCGCACTCCTACAAGCCCGGCACCTGGGAGGGAGAGGCAGGAGGATTGCGGCAAGTTACAGGCTCGTGTAACCTGGACTACAAAGTGAGACACTATCCCAGAAAGTAACCACTAACCAACCAAAGCAAGCAAACAAAAACCTGTCAACTGGCCACTGTCCCATCATTTATTATTAATATTTACATTCTTATTAAATGGAACACTGTTCAGCTATGTTTCCCCGTGCTGTGGATTCATTCAAATTTTAATACTTCATATTGACCATGGACACCTTTCATGTTTTGAAATCCGAAATGCTTTTGAGATTTGTATTCGTTGAATTCCAGGCTAAAAGAAAGGAGAGTCTTGAATTGCTTTTGTGAAACTAGTTTTGTGTGTGTGAGAGGAGATAGAATCTTGTCCTGGCTATATTAATAAAGATATCCCTGTGGTCCCCAAAGCATTTCTGGTGTCTTTTTTGCTTGCTTTGTTAGTCTGTTGGTTAGAAATAATTGTTGTATTATATCATCTGATCGGAGATTTAGCTGGGAACCGTGACTCAGAGCAACTCCAACTGATCATGTCAAAATCACGATCCTTCGTGGGACAAATCATCTTATGAAGTGGGCACAAGTTTGTCGAATCGTAGCTTCAGGAGCTTCCGGGTCAGCACCCTGGCATCCTTGTTTCCGTAGTGTAGTGGTTATCACGTTCGCCTCACACGCGAAAGGTCCCCGGTTCGAAACCGGGCGGAAACAGTTTTAAACTAATTTTCTTGGCTTCCACAAAATCCTGTGTCATGTTGAAAAAAAAAAAACAAAACAAACATATCCTTGGGAAAAAAAAATGAGTAAATGACAGTGTACGAAGTAAACATACGTCTCTCCTCCCTCCAAAATACTCTTGAAGCCATTATCTCTCCAAGAATAGCGGTGCTTAGGATGCACCTGTCATCTTCGTGAGACAGTTGTAATTAAAACTGATAAAACTCTAGGCTCTTAATCTCAAGGTCGTGGGTTCCAGACCTACATGGGGTGAACTTCCTTTTAGAAAGGACAACGATTTGAGGCACTTTTGTGACCAAAACAAGACGGTGCTCTGTTGTCTGCACTATTACAAAGATGGACGAAAGACCATTAAATTGGAAAGCCCGCAAATGGGTACCATTTAGCAAATTACTGGAGGCCGGCCATCATCAGCCTAAATTTACCATGTATTAGGCTACACCCAGGTGTCAGGACCGGCTGCACTGATAGCGATGGTGTGGCTACTAAAAGTAAGCTAAGACCCCAGGATCAGGGAGGTCTATGTAAGCTTCCAAACCACGGTTAGGATTCAGGCTTGCATTTCCAGGAAAGGTGCTTTGTGTGATGAGAACCTCAACTCTAATCGATTTTTCTTTTTTCAATTAAAAGTGTCTACGCTGAGATGTTGCCCTGCCCGCTTGGCCACCACACATAAGGGAATATAAAAAATGTCCTTTGTTTTGAAAAGCTCTAGCATGAACATCTTCAACTCCAGGAAATTCTTCTTTAATGTCAAGTGAGATACGCCAACTGTCCCTTAGTCTTGTAAGTACAACCCCAGTTCTACCTGTCAGCTGTCCTGTCTTCCCTACAAACACCCCGGGCACTACAAGCCTAAGGATGGCATCATGTTAGTTTATTAAACTTACTAGACAAAGGACAGCCTCACCTTCCATTTCAGAAGCATGTCAAAGGTGCAGCTGGGGACTGGACAGTGGGTGTATTACCCTATAGAGTAATCATAGCAAGAATTAGTCAGAACTTGTAAAATAGGCAGAGTTCCTAACATGAGCCTAGCACATACATTCCTGGAGAGTTATTGTGACTATGGTCCTACCTTGAAATGTATGGATCAAAGAAAGCTTTGGGGTTTTGGAGAAGTGTTTGAGCACCACCCCACTGCCCCAACAACTGAAAATTTCCCAGCCAACCTTGGTAGCTCAGAGCTACTTTGGGGACAAAGGCAGACGATGGTAAACTTAGGGCCTGCCTGAGCAATTTAGTGAGAGATGTCTTAAAGCTCTGTGACAGCATGCTGTCACTAAGTATGAGAGCCCAAGTTCAATACCTAGTACTGCAAAAGAAAACCACACAGGTATATGTATATTTGTATATATGCATGTTATGATATGGCCACTGCCCTCTTGAATGTTCAGCGACATGAAATTGGACCCATTAACAGTTCCATCATTAAGGGAGGGTTCATGAAGCCCCAACCCTCCCTCTTGTTCAGGGAAGGTAAGATAGCCCAGCCTGAGGACATATAGACAGTTGACAATTGCTAGGAAAGGGGTTTGGGAGACCCTGCCCATCCCTGAGGATACGGCAACAGTTAGGGGTTTCCAGGGAAGATATTTTCTTCAGGAGTGTAGCCACTAGTAAGCTGCCTATGCTCCCGTTAATCGGTCCCATGCTCCTGTAAGCAACCCTAAATAAACTCACTGGTTCGCCAAGC
The DNA here is from genome assembly GCF_049852395.1 of Peromyscus maniculatus bairdii. Classification (NCBI taxonomy): domain Eukaryota; kingdom Metazoa; phylum Chordata; class Mammalia; order Rodentia; family Cricetidae; genus Peromyscus; species Peromyscus maniculatus. Next base: position 33,032,497 of record NC_134859.1, read on the forward strand.
TAGACAAGGGTGTAATCGTTTCTTTGTTCTGCCATCGATGATGCCTTATCTGGGGCAAACAGATGTTTGTTCATCTCCCCAGGAAAAGTTCACACGACAATCATTTTTCTAAATAGCTGAAGTTCCTCTTTACTCCCTGTGTGGTTATGTAGTCTTTTGCAACGGGGTTGGGTTTGTTTGCTATTATGTGTGCTTGGTTTTGGTTTCCCAAGCATCGTGGTTGCCATTTTGGAAAGATATGTTCTAAAGAATCGCACCTTGTACAAGGCATCCTTAGACAAGCATCATTCCTTTAGCTATTCCGTTCCCATCCACCCTATGGTAATCACTCATCTCATTTGTTTCTGGCATATTCTTTAGACATTTCTTTCTTTCTTTTTTTTTTTTTTTTTTTTTTTTTTTTTTTTTGGTTTTTTCGAGACAGGGTTTCTCTGTGTAGCTTTTGCGCCTTTCCTGGAGCTCACTTGGTAGCCCAGGCTGGCCTCGAACTCACAAAGATCCGCCTGCCTCTGCCTCCCAAGTGCTGGGATTAAAGGCGTGCGCCACCACGCCCGGCCATTTCTTTCTTTCTTTCTTCTCCTCCTCCTCCTCCTCCTCCTCCTCCTCCTTCTTCTTCTTCTTTCTTCTTGGTGTTTCAAGACAGGGTTTCTCTGTGTAGCTTTGCGCTGTTCCTGGAACTCACTCTGGTCTTTTGAAGCAATGATAGATAAACATGCATTTTCCCACCACCACCACTCCTTTCTTGAAGAAAGGATAGCACACTGTAAATGTTTCTTTACATCCTTCTGTTCAGGAGCATACAAACACCTTGCTTTGTTTTGTGTTTTGAGACAAAGTCCAAGTAAGTAGTAGCTCAGGCTGCCCTCAAATTGGCTATGTAGCTGAAGATGGTTGAACTCCAGATCCTCCTGCATCTACACCCTAAGCACCAGGATTACAGGTGTGCATTACCATGTGCAGCTAAAAATGCCTTTTAATTAAAAAATACAAACTAAATTACCTTCAGGAATGGACAGCAGAGCTAAACCATTGATTGTTTAATAATCATGATTACTATGATTTGTTTTAAAACATCAGCCAGCCATTCATCAGACTTCTTTAAAGTTATCGGTGAGGGACACAGACTTCAGCTTCCCAGCCAGTTCACTAGCAATGGTAAGCACTAGTCTAGAAATAGAGTGACATCACTTTGTTGATTTGGAACTTTTTGCACAAATGCTTGCAGGGTCTTTTGCAGATTTTTAGGGTCATTTCTTACCATCATTACTGGCATTGGAAAACTTTCCTAAAGAATCGTGGCTTTTCCATTAAAGAGACATGGAAGTGGACAAGTTTCTCTCCCTTGCCCTCCCTACACACATAATGCATGCCCTCTAGAGATTAAAAATGGGGCAGGGACACAAAATCAATGAGCTCAGACGAATAGGCTGAGAGGCAATAAGAGATCTTAAAGAACATGTTCCAAGACATAAGTGAGTCCGAGTCTTGGGAGACTGGTCACTGCTATTGCCTCAGACGCAGAGTGAGGGTGTGGATCATGCTGTGAGCCCAGATGTGACTCTCCAGGAACATGGCTCTAAGCTAAAAAGAGGATGAGTTGGCACGTGAAGAAAAGAGTAAAGCTCCCACTGGATCCAGAGGCAGACAAGTGGGAAGAGTTAAACCCTGCATGTCATCTGGTAAGAGGAGGCAAAGCATCCCTGGATTGGTCACCTAAGGCCTTTGTTCACCTCATCCAGAGACTCAAGCTAGCCCAGAGGCTCCAAGTTCTGGTGGTGAGGAGATTCTGAGACACAGGCCCATCAGGAGCCCCTGCCTTACAAATCCTGGCTCCTCGGGTATTGGGGAATCAGTTTGGATGACAGGAAATCATTGTGAAATATTAAGCAATCTACACTATTCTCAAATTTGCACAACACAGATCCATATTTAACATTTAATATATGCTAAACTGTATCTCAACTCTATATAGGTTTGATGAGATTTATTTTTATTTAAAAAGTCCTTGCCGGGCTGTGGTGGCGCACGCCTTTAATCCCAGCACTCGGGAGGCAGAGCCAGGCGGATCTCTGTGAGTTCAAGGCCAGCCTGGGCTACCAAGTGAGTCCCAGGAAAGGAGCAAAGCTACACAGAGAAACCCTGTCTCGAAAAACCAAAAAGTCCTTCAGTGAAGTTTTAAATTTTAATAACACTTTCAGCTTTGCATAAGATTAGCTTAAAAGTTGGTACTCACAAATTTCAATTTTTTAAAAAATTTTATTTTAATAATTTTTCATACAATTATTTCTGAAAGCATACATAAAAACGATTTCTCTTTTGACATTTGAGTCCTCCTCCCCATCTCCTCCCCTCTGAATTGTATCAATGGAGCCCAGATTAGTGAACAGGATCTAGGAATCTGGAGAGGCAAAGTGGGAGCAAGGAGCGTCACGATTCCTCCTTCTTGAAGGAGGAAAGCCCCATAAGACACAGGTTTCCGTAGTGTAGTGGTTATCACGTTCGCCTAACACGCGAAAGGTCCCCGGTTCGAAACCGGGCGGAAACAAAAGGGAAATAGTTTCTTTTCATTTCCTACTTGCTATAGCCTAAGGACTTTCTGCTAATGAATAAATTCTTCAACTTCATTTGTTTATCGTGGGAATGTGTTTGTGTGTGTGTGTGTGTGTGTGTGTGTGTGTGTGTGTGTGTGTCCCGCTTTCCTCTATATTCTTTTCCCAAGTGTGTGTGTGTGTGTGTGTGTCCCGCTTTCCTCTATATTCTTTTCCCAATCCATTTTCAGTTTACTTTTAACACTACACCCCATGTCTAATTCTCAGGATGCAAGAGGTAGTCTTTTGTCCTTAGACTTTGTTGTCCTCAAAGAACTAGAAGTCCTAGCAGATCCAGCGGGTCGGGAACGCCGTGAATCCACAAAGGGAGCACACTACAGGAGCGATGTTTTGAAAACGTGCGTTGCAAGCCCAGGCTGCGGAAGATGTTCACAGGAAAGGTAGCAGCCGTGAAAACAACCGGACCTACAGTGAACTGCCCCTCCCTCGGAGGAGTTTCTCCATCCAACAAGTAGGACACAGTGTCCTCCCGGTTTACCGCGAGGCCCTGAATCAGCCGTGGGGCAAAAGGAGAAAAGAAAGGCAAAGCACTCAATAGAGAAAGGGTTATTTTAAACAGTAAGATATTTTCTCTGTGGGAAATAGTAAAAATGAAATGTTTTTACATTCAAAACAAAGGGACAAATACTATAGAATTGTATTACTATAGAATATACAAATTTATAGAGACAGAAAGATTAGACGTTATCTCAAGATGGGGAAGAAAGGAATATAGAGCAATGATTTCCTAAGTACAGAATCTCTGTTTTGTGTGATGGAAAAGTCCCACAAATGGACAGTAGTATCAGGACATAATATGAATGTAATAAATCAATACAATTAATGTAATTAATGAATATCATAAATGTAATGATTGAATGAATACTGCAAATGTAATTAATATTAGTGTAATTAATGAATATAATGAGTGTAATTAACTAATTAACTAATTAATTTTTAAAAAGAGAGAGAAAGGGACAAGAGGAGTCCTGCGACACATTCATGAGAAGTGCCGGGCAAGTAGAGATTGCTGGCCAGGGGACAGCTGTAGCTTCCCAGGATCTCCTGCTGTCTGCTCAGTTTCCGGAACTACCCTGGCTTCAACCTCTTTGGCCACCCTTACCTACAGATGGGGACAGACGGACAGTTGGGGACAAGGAGGGCTCAGCCGCCACGAGGAAAAGGAACAGCGCAGCCAGCGTGATTGCTGGTCCCCTATCCACACGTCTCGACAGGGGAGCGACTCAGTTGGATGCACCCCACAGCGCAGCCTGCTCCCACAACGTCTTCACTCACCAACAGAGCATGCTTACTCCTATACTAGGCAATTTGTCTCTCAGCGGTACTGTCAGACTTGAAAGTCACACAGAACATCCACCGAAGTAATCAACGGTATCCTCTTTAGAGATCCCACACATCCGGACTACAGGCACAGCCAGTACAGGTTCAAGTCAGCCCAGTGGTGGCCCAACACCTCAGGCCACCTGCATTAATTCACCCAAACCACACCAACATGGTGCTCATTAAGTAGTTAGGACAGCTCTGTCCCAGAATCTACAGATCAATAAATCCAAGATACTTAAAAAACCCATAGAGGTGAAGAGTGAAAAGATCCTACACTCATTTTGAGAATTTTCTCAGGGTTCCTCTGCTTACACGATTTTTCCTTTTATTTCCTCCACGTTTTCGCATAGTAGAGTTTTCGCTATTAGACTTAATTATAGGTGTCTCTCCATGCTCCTACCCCAGGCTCTGGATTGCGCGGGTATTTTCAGCCCCACCCCACCCCCATCCCCTCCAGCTGACCTATTTGACCTGTACTGGAACTCTGGGATCTCAGAATCCCATGACTCACCCCTTTATCAATCTTTCTGTTTGTTTTTCGAGACAGGGTTTCTCTGTGTGACAGTCCTGGCTGTCCTGGAACTCTTTGTAGCCCAGGATTTCTTCGAACTCACTGAGATCAACCTGCCTCTGCCTCCCAAGCCCTGGGATGAAAGGCGTTTGTGGTCACCACCACCTGGCTTCCCTTTATCAGTCTTATCCAAGTGGATTCCATTGATGCCCCAGCTAAGATAAGAAAGTTTTCAACGTCCTTCGATGTAGAGACAGAAATTAAACTGATGGCTACATTGCGAATACCAACCAATCTGCTGGTGTGCCTAACAGCACTTACAGATAGATGGCAATTTTGAACCAGATATTTTTTGAAAGACAACGCCAGCTTGTCAGAACTTTACAACCTTCTTAGACTCTCTTTTTTGGCAGAGCAAACACAGCTTTATTGATAAAAAGTAAATAAGGATTCCCAAGACAGGGCCGGGCTTCCAACAGAACAATACCGTTCCTGTCCTTTTAATCAACTAACAGCTGATCTTGGTAGCTGGCTGTGGTGGAGTGTGAGAACAATCTCAGCAGGAGGGAGGCAGAGGCAGGAGGGTCACTACAGATTCAAAGCCTCCCTGGACAATAGACTATCTTAAAACAAAAAGCCTCTTGTTGGTGTTTAAATTGTAGCAGCTTATCGGCAGGCACTCCCTTACACTGGCCCTCTGTCTTTTTAGCCCTGGCAATTTGAAAGTACTCTTGCTGCCTGGCTTCTCTGGAATTTTCTCTGTCCTCTGTTGCAGGAGAATGTTTAAGGAGGTTGAGCTTTTGTTTGTGTTCATTAAAGTGTTAAAAAAAAAAAAAGAAAAGAAAAGAATAAACCAGTGTTGTAGGAATTTAGCCAGAGTCACTGTGTCCAATGCAGATATTAGAAGGAGCAGCTGTTTTCTAGAAGTACTTTGACCTTGAAGAATCCTTGTGGAAAACCGTGATAGTCTCCCATGCTTGGTAGAACTGTTTTTCAGAAAGGGTCCTTGCAGCCATCCCATGACTTTGGTCTTGTATTATTATGTATAGCAAAGGATACGTAATAAAGGACTAAGAGTCATGGGAACATGTAAATTAGATTAGGTAGCTTGGTATAAGGAAATACTTTGTGTAACAATCAATAAATATGCCATTGTGATGCATACCTTTAATCCCAGCACTCCAGAGCAGAGACAGGAGGATTCCTGAGTTCCAGGCCAGCCTGATCCATTAAGCAAGTCCCAGGACAGCTAGGGCTACACAGAGAAAACCTGTTTCCAAAACCAAACCAAACAAACAAACAAACAAAGCGTATCTATGTGTGTGCAGCTGAAGATCTGCAGCTTCTTCACTCAGAATTACCCTAAAGAAGCAGTTTAGAAGTTGGGGATTTAGCTCCAGAAAAAAAAAAAAGAAAGAAGGAAAGAAAGAAAGAAAGAAAGAAAGAAAGAAAGAAAGAAAGAAAGAAAGAAAGAAAGAAAGAAAGAAAGAAAGAAAGAAAGAAGAAAGAAACCAACCAACCAAACAAAAAACCTAGAACAAAAAAAAAAGAAGCAGTTTAAAGGACCCAAATTCACATGGGAAGTTCCATCTAATGACAACTTGCGGAGCTGATGAAACAGAACTGTGCATGGGTGAGAGGCTCTGGGTGTGATCCCCAAGGGCTGGAAAACACTACAAACAAATCTTGCTACACATTTATAGGTTCAGTTGTCTATCCATCTACACACACACTCACACACACATGGGGTGGGGGTTATTTGCTCGTTTTTAAAGATGTATTTGATTTTATGGATATGAATGAATGTTTGCCTATATGTACGCAAGTGTCCCACCCTACTCATGCAGTGACACTGAGGAGTCCAGAAGATGGCTGCCAAGCCTTTCATGTAAGGGATAGGAACGGAACTCAGGTTCTCAGCCAGTGCTCTTACCCACTGAGCCATCTCTCGCGCCCCCATCTGTCTATGTTTAAGACTAGGTTTCATTCTGTTGTCTTGAACGCAAAGGCTCGTGTGATCATCTTTGTTTTACTATGGGTTTTTATTTTGTCTTGTTTTCTCAAATAAACCTCAACGTTGTTTCATTACAAAATCGTCTACATAAATTTTGCCCCCACTTTTTTGGGTTTTTTTGAGACAAGGTTCTAGCTGTCCTGGAACTCACTCTGTAGACCAGGCTGGCCTCAAACTTAGAGATGGGCCGGCATCTGCCTCCCGAGTGCTGGGATTAAAGGTGTGTGTCACCAATGCCTGGCTCTACATAGGTTTTTTTTTTTTTTTTTTTTTTTTGGTTTTTCGAGACAGGGTTTCTCTGTGTAGCTTTGCGCCTTTCCTGGAACTCACTTGGTAGCCCAGGCTGGCCTCGAACTCACAGAGATCCGCCTGCCTCTGCCTCCCGAGTGCTGGGATTAAAGGCGTGCGCCACCACCGCCCGGCTTTCTACATAGGTTTTTAATCAACACGTGAAAATCATCATTTCCTCTTTTGCTTGTTACATTTTTCAATTCAAAAATTTAGAATGGAGGCAGGCGTGGTTGCCCGCATTTTAATTCCAGCACTTGAGAGGCAGAGGCAGGAGGATCTCTCTACATAATGAGTTCCAGAACAATACAGAAAGACCCTGTCTCAAAAAGAAAAAGGAAAACAAGAGGAAGAAGGGGAGGAGGAGGAGGGGAGGAGGAGAAGGAAAATGATGATATATATTGAAACTAGAACATGAATCACTCAACTTCAACAAATTTTGCTCTACCAATATTCATACTCTTTTGTCTCCACCTCCCTCCACCTCCATCTCACTCTCATGGGCCACCCTCCCATAGTCATTTATTGGCCATCTCCTTCTGACTGGCTCATCTATTCCTTTCTAGCCTTTTAAGATTAGAGATTAATATGGATAGCTTCAGATCCCAGGTGTTGAGCCCTTACCAGGGATTTAGCATGGTTCTAGGTGCTAAACATTGATTTATTGGTCCTAGCAATAAACCTGTGGTATTTTATTATTTAGTTCTTCTCTTTCTATTGCAGTCATGGAAACACTGCCCTTCAGGACAGAGTCTCCGCCTCTCTGAAGTTCACTTTCTGATAGGCTATTTCAATGGTGGAACAGATGGAGAAATAATGTCCGAGAGTGATATGACTATAGCCATCTGACAGGGTGGGAGTAAACAGTGTTAGAGAGTACTCAGGGAAAGACAGATCAAAAGAAGTGACAAGTAACTGAGTCAGGAAAGGGAAGAGTCAGCCATCATCCAAAGATCTAGGGGGAGAGGCCTCCCTGAGAAGAAAGAGAGGGAGTTGGAAGCTCTGAAGAAGCAGATGGATGGTTTCAAAGGCAGAGAGAAGACACTGGTGGTGCCTGTGGAGGGGGCTGGGAGAGGAAAGGTCCTACCTAGACGTCTAAGGATCTGAATTCTCATGATTTCATCTATACCCGTTGTTTATGCTTTATGCTTGGATAGAAAGTGTGTGGGAGACATGGATTCTGCTGCCTCAAAGGGATTCCCAGACTAGTGAGCACACAGCATCAGCACAGAATTTGTAAAGATGCATGGATGCTTATCTATCTTTATCTAGGGGATTATAAAGAAACAACAGACCCAGGAGCATTGTTTCTAAGCATATAGACTAGTGGATGGGTAAACGGCACTGGTTACCAGCCGAAAAGTCACGGGCTATGGCTACGACTACCAGAGTTATAAAAAGTTTTATTAGAAAGAAGGGATGGGAGGGAGGAGCCAGGCCTGGTGGGGGAGGGAAGCGAGGAGCAGAGCAGAGAGGAAACAGAAGGAAGAGGGTGGGGGTCCGCCTCCCGGCTTTTTTGTTTGTTTGTTTGTTTTTGGTTTTTTGAGACAGGGTTTCTCGGTGTAGCTTTGCGCCTTTCCTGAAACTCGCTTTGTAGACCAGGCTAGCCCCGAACTCACAGAGGTCCTCCTGCCTCTGCTTCCCGAGTGCTGGGGTTAAAGGCGTGCACCACCACCGCCCGGCCCCATCTCCCGGCTTTTTAAGGCGCGGATTGCGTGATCATGCTGGGTTCACTGATAATGTAAGATGCACTGCACGGCGGAGCATCCCTAATAATACATGCAGTTCAGGCACATCACTCCACTCCCAGCTAGGACCTAGTTTCTCAGGGCCTCATCTTCTCACCTGATAAGTGAAAGTTCAGAAATACCAACTTCATAATTCGTAAGGGAATGTCATCATTTCTTAGATGTTCACGATAACTCCAGGTGATGATAGCTGTAATTAATGAAAGTACTAGCCAAAGGGATTGTTTCAAAAATTGCTACAATAACTTTAGAGAAAGTCAATAATATTTGTAAAAGAATTCAAAGCCTTAAGGCAAACTGGGTTTTAATGTCTTCAGCTATAATAAATTGAATATCACAAAAATTTCACAAAAGGAAGTAGGTGCTCTTTTCCTATTTTCAAACTCCACCCATCAGATACTATCTCCAGTAACAGTGGTAAACTAGGAGGTTTCCCAAAATAACCAGAGGTTTTAATCCAACTTGTCCTGCCTAACACACAATGGAGGCTTGGGTTATTTTGGTCATCTTCCTGGCCACTCTTCCTGTTCCAGGCATTCCTCTAGAATTAGGTGTTTCAGGTTGACATTTTGGCTTCTTTCTGGCCTACTTTTCATATTCCTCAGAACAATGGCTTGGGATTGACATGGCCTTGTGTCTGGAGACTTGAGTCCTTACACCGGTGTGGTACAGCAATGAGATAATGACATGAGCACTTGAGGAGTGTTGAGTCACACTCTTGACCCTCTGCAGACCCTGGGAGAATGATCTCAAGTTAAGCAAAGGGAAATCAGTGCTGGTTGAAAATATGGGATTATTTTTAGAATAGTTAGATAATACCCACAATATACTAAATGTGGTGATAATTTCCCATACCCAATGAGGCTGTTTTTGAAGATTTTGTTTTTATTATGTGTGGATGAGTGTTTGCCAGCGTGTATATATTGTGTGTGTGTGTGGGGGGGGGCAAAACAGTTTGACCACACAGCTGCCATGACAGGCTTAGAGGCCCAGGCACAGCTTCTGTGACGACAGGCTTACTGGCAGGCAACACCCAGACCCAGGAAAAGCCATCAACTGACCCCACCCAGAGAGGGCCTACATCTAAGGGGAAATACCTGACATCCCAAACATTCCAACCATTAGATAAGGTGGCCAGATGTCCCAGAGTCTAGCATACACCTATTTCTGTTTTACAGATCCCCCTAGACAAATGTCAGCCAATCAGGGTCCTGAACCCTGGAAATCCCCTCACCCCAACCTCTGCTATCATAAAAACTCTGCCCCGCCTGGGCTCAGGGTTCTCTGCTCTCACTGCTGTGTCAGACAGACAGAAAGACAAAGCTCAGAGCTTGAAAATGAAGGCTCTTTGCTTTTACATATGGGATCCGGTCTCCGTGGTGGTCTTTTGGGGGTCCCTGCAATCTGGGCATAACACATATGTGCACCACATGTGTGCCAAAAGAGGGCATTGAATCCCCGGGAACTCCAGTTAGATAGAGATGGTGGTGGGCGGAGAGCCAAACTCAGGCTTCTGGTTTGTTTGGCTTAGTTTGGTTTGTTTCTCTCCCCCCACCCCACCCCAAAAAAGGGTCTCACAGTGTGGATCAGACTGGCTTCAAACTCACAGAGACACACCTGCAGCTGACTCCCAAGTGTTGCTTTTAACGGCATGCAGCCACTATGTCAGCCCAAACTCAGGTTTTCCGTAAGCACAGCAAGTGTTTTTTTTTTTTTTTTTTTTTTTTTTTTTTTTTTTTTTTTCGAGACAGGGTTTCTCTGTGTAGCTTTGCGCCTTTCCTGGAGCTCACTTGGTAGCCCAGGCTGGCCTCGAACTCACAGAGATCCGCCTGCCTCTGCCTCCCGAGTGCTGGGATTAAAGGCGTGCGCCACCACCGCCCGGCGCACAGCAAGTGTTTTTAACCACTGCATTATCTGTCTTTTCTGCCCCTCCAGTAAAGCTTTTAAATAAAAAACATCGTTTGGGGGAATATTATTTTTAGGTGTGTTACTTTTGTTTCTGTTGCATTTGTTTAACTCTGTGCAGCTGTGTTATTTGCCTGTCTAAAACACCTGATGGTCTAACTAAAAAGCTGAACGGCCAAGAGCAAGGAAGGAAAAGGGCTAGGCAGGGCTGGCAGGCAGAGAGGATAGTTAGAAGGAGAAATCTGGGAGAGCAGAGATCTAGGAGCAAGAGAAGGAGGAAGACACTAGGGACCAGCCACCCACCCAGCCACAGAGTTAAGAGTTAAAGTGAGACACACAGAAGTAAAAAAAGGTAAAAGCCCAGAGGCAAAAGATATAGATGGGATAATTTAAGAAAAGCTGGCAAAAAACAAGCCAAGCTAAGGCCAGGAATTTATAATTAAGAATAAGCCTCCATGTGTGATTGATTCATTTGGGAGCTGGGTGGCAGATCCCCCAAAAGAGCAAAAACAACCAACAACAAACATCCAAGTGGATGGTTCATATAGCCACTGTGTGATACTCTGTTGTAGAGGAATCATAGGTCAACAAATCACTTATACATGTTTTCTTTGCTACCAGTCCCTTTACAACTAATGCTCCAGCTACTAGGCTTGCAGTTATTATTATTTTTATGCCTTTGCATCGATGTATCCATGTGATTAATTCCCAGAACTGAGATTTGCTGAGTTGGGGTTTATATATAATTGTAATTTTATAGAAATGGGTAAACCTCCTATTTCCGGGTTGATCCTTCCCAATCCCTCCCAAGACAGAAGGTGGGAGGAATTCATACATCCAAAAGTAGATGGATGAATAAAGAAACTGTGGTATATACATGTAATGGAATGTTATTTTACCTTAATGGAAGGAAAATTGAATACACACTACAACATGAATGAACCTAGAAGATGTTCTGTTCCGTGGGATAAGACAGTTAAAAGGCATAAGTGTGTTTGGCTTATAGAGCCTTCCTGTACCCTTAGCACTTGGGAGATGGAAGAGCCCTCTCCCTACACGCACGTACACACACACACACACACACACACACACACACACGCACGCACGCACGCACGCACGCACGCACGCACGCACGCATGAGCGAATAATTGAATTTGATAGCTCTAGGGGAAAAAAGAGTATTCACAAAGACAGTGGAATAGCGTTATCAGGAGCCGAGTAAAGACCGTAGTGAGGAGTTAGTGTTTGATAAACAGTTTTGACAGGACAGATGGGAAAGGTCCACAAGGCCAGGTGTGGTGCACACGCTGGCAGGCGGATCTCAGAGTTAGTAAGCCAGCCTGGTCTACAGAGCAAGTTCCAGGACAGCCAGGGCTACACAGAGAAATCCTGTCTCCAAAAACCAAATAAATGATGGATGGATGGATGGATGGATGGATGGATCAATAAAAAGGTCCGCTTGCCTAGAAATGAATGAAAGTGTAAGCAGTACAGCAATGTGAATGTAGTTAATGCTACGGAACTGTATAGTTAACATGATTAAAATAAGCTCAAAAAACCAAAAAAAAATTGGAGATGTAACTCAGTGGTAGAGCTCTTGCACGCTGCATGTAAGGCCCAGGGTTTGATTTTAAAAAGAAAATATTTGTTAATATGATAGATATCGAATATATTTTGCCACCACAAAACTGAGGGCCCGAGATCAGGGACTTTACAAGCAGGTAGAAGAGGAACCGGCCGATGAACATTTCGACGCTGAAAGTGAATGGAATTACTTTCGATTTTAAGTTTCCAGAGTGTTAGTTGTTTTTCCCAGTGTACCCAATGAAAGGTATGAATTTTGGAATCAGCGCTGCCTGAATTTCATTTTTTACAAACTCCGGGCGTCGTGAAGTATAAAAAAAGGAGATTGCCACGCGCCCAACGTGGGGCTCGAACCCACGACCCTGAGATTAAGAGTCTCATGCTCTACCGACTGAGCTAGCCGGGCGCTGTGTATTACCGTGTTTTTCTCCAGGTCTATGTTTGGAGAAAACTAAGTCAGCTTTGGCGTTGAACCCAGAATTTGAAAGAACTACAGAAATTCGGAAAAATTCAATTCAGTCGTTGATGTATAACCATCCTCCCTATTTCCTTCCATTTTTTTTTTTTTTTTTTTTTTTTTTTTTGCTTATTCTTCTCTACCAAGAGGGGGAGATGGGGGGTGGGGCTGGAAGGGAAAGACTACTTACTTTCGAGTTTTATCGGGATAGTCCCAAGCTGGGAGAAGTGAACGAGGCGAAGCCCGCCCTTGCCAACCTGGCAACAACCTTTTTTACCTCCTGCCTCCACCATCTGGGTTTTCTGCAGCTGTTGGTTGCAGGATCAATTTGTAAATTTATCATGAAAAAAACGAAAGCTAATGAGCAAAAGGATACCACCACCTGGAGATGCCGGGGATCGAACCCGGGGCCTCATACATGCAAAGCATGCGCTCTACCACTGAGCTACATCCCCGTTCGCCCTCGCCAGCTTCTCAGGACTCTCCTAGTAATTGCGTATTGTACGGCTCCCAACCGTAGATTGAGATTTACGAGCAGCAGACCACAAACATTTGCAAAATTCGCGAGAGGCCGCCGCGCCGCGTGCTGTTCGAGAGTCTTTCTCCCACCCTCCGTAAAGAAGCTGTTCTTTCCGGAAAGATCCCCGGGAGCGGAGAGATCCCGGGCTGGGAAGAGGGGAGAAAAGAGACTCACTCATCAGGCATTATGACAAAAAAAAGAACCGTGACTCCAAAAAGAAAGATACGTTTGGTTTTTGTTTTAAATGCAAGATAATGTAGTAAAACATAAAAAGTTAAAACAAAACAATGAAGTTAATTGCTGTAGATGCGGAAAGTGCATAGGAAATGGGCGGGTTCTCAAATGCTCGGGTTTTTTTTTTTCTTAATTTTACATTTAAATCTGAGTGGTCGTGATGGCCTGTTGGCTTCGTGGATAAGGTCACATCTGAAAGGAGACCTGGAGGAAGTGCACACTTTACGGATTTCTGCAAGACGCATCAGCAGTGTGAGTCCAGGAGCTGGTCCGCTAGGATTCGATGGTGGTGCCGTTATTTTTGTCTGGTTAACATTTGCAAGTCAAACATAAACCAATCAAACCGCTTCAGCATGGTATCCCGCCATGAGTCAGTTGCCCTGCCGAACACTAAAGAGGTGTTTGCCACATTTGATTGCATGCTGTGTACGGATGGGGGATTTGAATAGAAAAAGTGATCAAGTAAAAAAACAAACAAACCAACCTTCAAAGGATTAGTGAGCTACTTGGGGGCTATAGTCCTTAGAAATAACTTTTTTTTTTTTTTTAATCTGCTTCTCACGTAACCCAAGCTGACCTTCAAGTAGCTGTGTAGCCAGAGATGACCTTGAATTCCTGATCCTCTGCCCTTCAATGCTGTGATTACAGATCTGTGCCACCAGGCCCAGCAAATAACACATCACTGAAGGTCCCTGAGGCCTTTACTCTGACTTCTTGGTAGATATACTAGCCCAGCTCACCATCTGTAGTTCTGTGCCCGAAGATTCTAAGGCATTTCTTAGTCCCAGGACTCAGGACTTAGTCCCAGTCCCAGTTGCTTCTTCAACTGACTTAAAGTTCCTGATCTTAAAAATAATTGTAGTTGAACTTGCAGAAAAATTAAAACGTTCCATGACGGAGGCAGGCGAAGAATCAAGCAAAAGCCACGACACGGGAGTCTTTCCGACGCGTGGGAGTGTCAAGAAGGCTCACAGGGCTGCATTGTGACGAGGACAGGGGAGTGTGAGTATAGGAGCTGGACACAAGGAGAAGGTGGAGTCTTCAGGTTATTGTGAGGACTTCAATTTGTACTTAGAAGTTAGAAGCTACAGGTGGGTTTTGAGCAGAGGCCTCTGATGTATACTGTGGAGATATCAGCTCTAAAAGGGTTCTCTAAAGTAAAAAAGAAGTAGAAGTGTTGTGGGGTATTCACCAGAGAGCTCTGCTCAGACATGGATTTAAGGCAATAGAAAGTCTTTATTAGCTGGCCGGCAGCTACACTGGGTGTACAGGGTCACCTTTTTCAGGGTGAGCTTTTTTTTTTTTAAATTTATCTGTTTAATTATACTCATGATATTCATTAATTACACTCATGATATTAATTACATTTGTGGTATTCATTGATAACCTTCGCAGTATTCATTCAATAACTATATTTATGATATTCATTAATTACATTAATTGTATTGATTTATTACATTCATGATATTATGTTCTGATAGCACTGTCTGTTGTGGGACTTTTCCATCACACAAAACAGAGATTCTGTACTTAGGAGATCATTGCTCTATATGCCTTTCTTCTTCATCTTGAGATAACGTCTAATCTTTCTGTCTCTGTGAACTTGCATATTCTATATATTTCATGTAATACAATTCTATAGTATTTGTCCCTTTTTTGAATGTAAAAACATTTTATGTACAACTGCAGGAGAAATAATACACAGATAGCTTGAACATAAAAATAGGTTATAATTCAAAAGCCCAGGGTTATTTGAAACTGGAAAATATTTTCCATGCAGAAAATAGTAAAAATGATATTTCCCAATAAGCACTTCTAAGCCAAATAATAGCTGAATTATACATATAAATATTGATTAAATTCTGGGATATAGAAGAAACCTATCTTCATCTGTTCAGAGAGCTAATATTTTACTGAAGTTGTGTAAGTGAGATTCCTATTCATCTTCCCCATTCACTTTTTTATTTCCGGAAGACATTTTTCTGTAGGCTAGTCCATAATCTAAAACGACATACTTAATTAGTAAGAACAGTTACTTATGTTAACTGTTAGCCAGAAGCAGAACTACAGAAGCTTAAAAAGCAAGGTTAGTACACTTAGAGACTTTCCAGAACTATGTGGACTTTGGCGGATGAGGCCTTTGTTTTAGTTTTGGCGGGCGGTGCTGTTGTCCGTATGCTGAGTTCTGCAGCCTGAATGGCACTTCCATCATGGAGTCAGTTGTGCTAAGGGCTGGCGCCCTGTTATACAAGCGATCGCAAAGAGTGTTGAGACTGAGGCCTAGGGCCTGAGCCAGGGCAGGGTAGAAGTGGAGTGGGAAGCCTGAGATACTAACTAGGAAGTAGGAGGCCGTGGACTGGAAGGAAGGGGGAATGGAGAGTTCTGAGTGGCAGGGAAAAGATGCTATCAGGCAGGGCAGACACATCAGAGAGAAGAGGTGAGGTCTGCCCTTTGGGTTAGAATTGAGTGAGTGGATGGTGACATTGACAAGAAAAGTTTTGGGAGGGGTGGAGGAGGAAGCCTGGCCCTAGTGGCCTCCAGAGCGAAACAAGAACACCAGCTCGAAAGACAGAGAAGGGTTGTTGTTTTTTTCGTTGTTGTTGGTTTTTTGTTTGTTTGTTTTTCTTTTTTCTTTTCTTTTTCTTTTTTTGTTTTTTGAGACAGGCTTTCTCTGTGTAGCTTTGCGCCTTTCCTAGAACTTGCTTGGTAGACCAGGCTGGCCTCGAACTCACAGAGATCCTCCTGCCTCTGCCTCCCGAGTGCTGGGATTAAAGGCATGCGCCACTCTTTTTTGTTTTTGTTTGTTTGTTTTTTCTTTTTCTTTTTTTGGGGTGTGTGTGTGATGCTGAAATAATACTGAATGAAACGAGAAAAAGTGGTTGTATTACTTGTTCAAAATTAAAGAGGAAGGGGGAAGAATGGTAAGAAATACAGTTACAAAAGTGGACAAAAGGCCACGCTTGGGGTGAGGAGGTACAGCCAAATTCCAGACCCTAAGTTTAGCTCAGTGCAGTGCCAGGGTGAATGGTTACGCGGGGAACCAGACACCTGGCCCCGGGAGGCAGGCTTTCCTTTGCCCCCGCAGTGCAGGGTCAGCCTAGGTCAGCAACTGGGAGTGGAGCCCAGCTAGGCTTGTGCGCTCACCTGTCCCGGACAGTTCCCTACTGCTGATTGGGTCATCCTGGGGCGGCCTAGAGAGGCCGAGGAAGGGAGGGGGTGGGGGTCGATAGAAGGGAGGTCCCGGGCTGGGGTGGTGGCTCTGGGAGCTCAGAGAAAGGGCACCGCCCGCCTCCCTCCACTCCCCCAGCTGGTGCACCCTCGGCTCAAGTCTCAGCTTGCCGGGCGGCAGCCCCGCCCTTCCTCATCCAGTAGTGCTCGGGAGCCCAGCCCAGCCCGGAGTGTCCCGTAGAGTCCAGGGGCCTCCCCAGCGCCGCAAGACTTGGATGTACCGAGGGCACGGATGGCGACCGTGGGGCCGCGGACCGGGCCGAACGCGGGGGCCGAAGCGCTGGCCCTGGCGGCAGAGCTCCAAGGAGAGGCGACGTGCTCCATCTGCCTAGAGTTCTTCCAGGAACCGGTGTCGGTCGAGTGCGGCCACAGCTTCTGCCGCGCCTGCATCACGCGCTGCTGGGAGCGTCCCGCCGCGGGCACCGGCACGGCGACCCGCACGCTGCCCTTCCCACTGCCCTGCCCGCAGTGCCGCGAGCCCGCGCGCCCCAGCCAGCTGCGGCCCAACCGACAGCTGGCCGCGGTGGCCTCGCTGCTTCGGCGCTTCAGCCTGCCCCCTACCGTCTCGGGGGAGTGCGGGACCCCGAAGGCGGCGGCCGGGGCGGCGGCCGCGCGCTGTTCGCAGCACGGGGAGCAGCTTAAGCTCTACTGCCAGGACGACGGCCGTGCCATCTGCGTGGTGTGCGACCGCGCCCGCGAGCATCGTGAGCACGCGGTGCTGCCCCTGGAGGAGGCGGTGCAGGAGGCCAAGGTGGGTGCACGGTCGCCTCGACCCCCGGCTCTCTTCTCCAGCCCTCCCGGCTCTCCTGGCCGACTACAGGCCGCATGGCCTTCCGCGGAGCACGCGTCTCCTTTCTCTCATCCCGATCTGCGGTTTTCCAGGACACATCCCTCCTCTCCTCTGGTCTCTCAGGCCCCACTGCCCGGAGATGGCGGCCCCAGGGACTTGAAGATTTTCTTGTTACCAACTGTTGTTGTAACTCTGCCCGGGAGAAAAAAAAAAATCTGTTTGCACGCCCACACATCCTTTGCCTTCACTTACTTACTCCTCTCGTAGAGGCGTGGCACCTTCTTAAAGTACCCGGTTCATAGAGGACCACAATGGTTTGTGGCCTGCCTCAAGAGGCCCGGGCTGTGCGAAGCCCATGGGTTCTGGGCGCCTCCCCTTTGTCTGTCCCTTGCTGGGCAGCCGCACAAGAGGTGTGTGCACCCCCTAGTCTTTGCGGCTCCGTCCGTCTTCAGCTCTCCTACATGTGTGCTTTCTGCCGCTTGAGAGGAGAGCAGGAGACAAGGTGAACTGAACCAACAAAGTGCGAGTCTTGAGTTTCAGTGCAGACCCTGTGGCTCACTTCACTGGGGCCTCTGGAGTGCCCTTGTATTTGCTCTGCACGGATAGGCTTAGTCTGCACAGGCCATGTTCACCCCACAGCCGGGGATGATATCTATCCCGAGAACAGAACCTTGGCTTTCTCCCAGCTGTCTCTAGGATGGCACATGAGAGGGTTTCCAGAATTCTCTTCCCATAGTGTCTCCTTTCATATCTCAGGAGCTGCTGGATTCCAGGCTGAAGGCCTTGAAGAAAGAACTAGAAGAGTATGACGTGTTCCGGTCTACGGAGGAGAGGGAGAGCAAGGAGCTTCTGGTGAGTCCAAGTGTGGGAGGCATGAGGTTGTGAATACTCAGGGGAGGGAGGAGGGGGAGGGGGAGAGAGAGAGATGGGGGGCGGGGGAGTTGAAACAGTAGGGTGGATTTCAGAAAGATAATGTGGTATACATCGTGAAGGTTGACTATACAATTTATAATACAAACCAGAGCTTGTGAAAGAGACCATTCAAAAATATCTCTAGGATGTACATTCGTAACCAACCAATTAGGTCCTGTAGCGACAACATCTTGTAACTGAATGCATTAATATTTCTTCACAGAAACATGTAATATTAAATGAAAACATGATTACAATAAGGAGCCACATATCAGCCTGCCCTGGAAAGAACTGTGGGCAAATGTTCATTTTCAAAGCTTCGATTTAAGAATTAGAGGTTCAGGGAGAAGATGGTGAAGGGGGATCAGAACTGCTCCTGGCTGTGGCAGAGGACAGACAGGAGGCCTGGGGACTCTGCTCCTAAGTAGCCTCTAGTGTCCAGCACCTCCAATTTGAAAGGAAAATGGGACTCATCTTGGTTACTATGGACAAACATGAGTCTGTCATTTTCTACCTCACGAATTCAGTCCCTAGCTCAATAAATAGTGCTAAAAGAATGAAAGGAACCAATAGGGCCTTTTAGGACGAAGTCATTTGTTCATAAAGCTAGGAATAGAGGGAGAGGCAGGCATGGAGGACCCTTAGTCTCTAAAAAATTATCTATTTGTTTATATTTATATTGTGGGGTGCATGTGCCACTGTCTGCATGTGGAGGTCTGAGGGCACCTTTGTCTCAGTCCCTGCCCTCCGCCTTGAGGGAAATTCTCCGGATTGAACAGGTTTATGAGCCAGCCAAGTGTCTTTTACCTGCTGAGATATCTCACTAGCCCAAACTCTCTACTCTTTATGTTAGGTAGGGAAAGACTATGGAGTTCAGATGCTCAGGCTCCTCTCTGAGCTCGTTGTTGTTGTTATTGTTGTTTTGTTTGAGACCGAGTCTCTCTATATAGCCCTGGAACTTGCTATGCAGACCAAAGACCAGGCTAGCCTCAAACCTACAGAGACCCACCAGCTTCTCCCTCCCTAGTGCTAGGATTGAAGCTGTATGCCGCCATGCCCGGCCCTCTCCTTACTCCTAACTGTTTTTACACCTTCATCCATCGGACCTCCCAGACTTTCACATTTAATCATTCACTTCTCTCCCCAAAGCAAAGTTCACCCATCCAGACCTTTATTCCACCTCCGCTGGAGAAAGCAGCAAGAGCATACAAACCTCTTCAACCTTTGCTTTGCATCTATGACTGAGAGGACATTCTCTATGGCCTGGGCAACTTCCCAGTCTCTAACCTACTTCCCCAGGATATTGTTTAGCACCTCCCGTCTCTGCCCTTTCTCAAACCCTCCCTCTAAAACTATCCAAACCAGGGCCTTTCACAGCCAAGCAAGTGCTCTACTGCTGAGCCACACGTCCCTCATTCTTCTCACCATACATACAGCAGCAGGTGAGCCTGCCTCTGTTCCACCAAACAGGGATTTTATAATTGTACATATCATGTGGGCTGGAAGTCAGGGGTGGGAAGAGGAGATTACTCTCATCTGAAAAATGCCCTTACCTCAGGGGACACCCAGTAATGTCTGGAGGTATTTTGGGTTGTCAGCACTGGGAGTGTCACTGGCATTTACTGGCCACCTCCCAGGAAGCCCCCACAGCCAGGAATTATCTGGCTCCAAAGGTCAACAGCAGCAAGATTGGGACACCTCTGTTTACAGTTGTCTTAGTCTGGGAGTCTGCTTTCTGCTGCTGTCACACAGTATCACTGACTGTGTGCTTTTTCAAGAATGGAATGTCACAGGTAAAGCCATGGAACACGTGGCAACACATAGATGAACAGAAATGGGCTGAATTTAAAGTGCAAGAGCTAGTCAGTGGTAGGCCTGAGCTAATGGCCAAGCAGTTTTAATTAAAAAAAAAAAAATGGAGTGTACCAGGGTGTGATGGCTCACACCTTTAATTCCAGCAGTTGTGGGTCAGAAACAGGTTATCTGTGAGTTTGAGGCTAGCCTGGTCTTCATAATGAATTCCAGGACAGCCAGGGCTACATAACAACAACAACAACAACAACAACAACAACAACGATGGTAAGAGTTTAGTTCACAGTTCTGGAGGCTGGGAAGCCTAAGGATGGTGCCAGTAGCCCTCTGCACTTCATGAGAGCTTTCTTACTGAACCATAACAAGAAAGCTCCAGGCCAGCCAGAGACCTTGTCTCTAAAACACAGGGTGAAAGAGAATTAAATAAATAAATACAGAGAGGGGGGGAAAAAGCAACCTTTGATTTAATCCTCATGATGGAAGCTGCAGCTTGAGGTAGCTGTGCCCTAAGGTAGGTGTAAAGCCCGTGTCCTAAGGAGACACCAGGGGACATGTGTGGCAGAGGAGAGAGGAGTGTGTGTTGAGGCTGTAGCTTGTACAGAGTCAGGGGTGTGCACACTATGCATGTGTGGGTATGCCTCTTTCTCCGGTGAGGGGGAAGCAACCAGGCCCTGGAGCTCGATCTGTAGACCAGGCTGGCCTCGAACTCACAAAGATCCGCCTGCCTCTGCCTCCCGAGTGCTGGCATTAAAGGCTTACGCCACCACCGCCCGGCCCTCAAAACTGACTTAATGTTCTGCCCAAGTCGCTTCTCCTCTAATTGTGTGACAACTTTTTCCCGAGACAGAAGCAGATGGTTGCCGAGAAGGAGAAGGTGGGGGCAGAGTTCCAGGCACTTCGGGCCTTTCTGGTGGAGCAGGAGGGTCGGCTTTTAGGCCGACTGGAGGTGCTGTCCCGGGAAGTGACCCAGAAGCAGAATGAGAACATGGCGCAGCTGGAGAATGAGATCACTCAGCTGTCCAAGCTCACCAGCCAGATCCAGGAGACAGCTCAGAAGCCGGACCTAGACTTCCTCCAGGTGAGGCTGGCCCAGCCACAGCCTTGAGGCATTCGTCCCCAGGCATTAGGAAAGGCTGCTGGAGGACAATCAGACCACAGGAGGAAGGGGATCGGAGGAAAGGGCACTGGGATTGGAAGGCGGGAAGGGATGTGATAGAACTTTCATGGTTATCAGCCATTATAATTTCTAATTTATTTTTCTTTTAGTTTTGTATACACATAATCGAGATCAGTCTCAGAAAACAATCCTTAACTTTGCAACCTGTAATAATTCACTCTAAATGTGCTCTATGCTATTCTATTTCATTAAAAAAAAAAAATTGGGGCTGGAGAGATGGCTCAGAGTTAACAACACTGGCTGTTTGATTCCCAGTACCCAAACGGTGGCTCATCGCCTCTAACTCTAGTTTTTGGAGATCTGGTGCCCTCTTCTGGCCCCCAGACACAGGTGGTGCACAGACATGCAGGCAGGCAAAACACCCATACACATAAACATTCATTAAAAATAAATAAACAAAGGCCGGGCGGTGGTGGCGCACGCATTTAATCCCAGCACTCGGGAGGCAGAGCCAGGCAGATCTCTGTGAGTTTGAGGCCAGCCTGGGCTACAGAGTGAGTTCCAGGACAGGCTGCAGAGCTACACAGAGAAACCCTGTCCCGAAAAACCAATAAACAAACAAACAAGCAATTAAAAAAGTAGTCACCAGGCCAGGCACAGTAGCGCACACCTTTAACCCCAGCGCTCAGGAGGCAGAGGCAGGCAGATCTCTGTGAGTTCGAGGCCAGCCAGTGAAACGCTGTCAGGGTGGAGGTGGGGGGACAGACAGACACAAAAAAGAAACAATCGAGACACCGTGGCTTGTCTGGGGCGGTAACCATGCTCGTGGTAAACACTGGGTCTCCTCAGACAGCCCAGGGAGGATTTCACAATAGAAGCTGTGCACATCTGTGTTCAGGGTTGAAGGGCACCAGGAGTGACAGGACACAGCTGGAAACCACTGTCACCGTGTTCAGTGGGGCGTGGCTTATTTTCTGGGAGTTGGGTAAGGAGCAAGTCATGTTTTCTCAAAGGTGAATGAATGGAGGTTAGCTAATGATGGTTTGATGTCCTTTCCTCTTTTCTTCCAGGAATTCAGAAGCACGCTAAGCAAGTGAGTGAACCTAACCATTCCTCAGTCTTCCCAAGCTCCTTTGCCCTCCCACCAAGCTTTCTCTCTTCATCCCAACACCACCTCTCACCTCCTGACCCCCAACTCCTACTTCCTTACCTGGGTCCCTTTGGAGGCAAAGGCCCCCATACCTGCCTGTGGGAATTCCTACATGAAGTTGGCCTTCCCTTTTCCTCTTACAGGAAGCAGTTGGGAAGAAGGGTTGGGGATCGGGAGGGAGAGAGGGCGGGAGAAAAGAGAACAAGATAGTTTGATGATATTCTCTTCAAAGGCAATTCTCCAATCATGGAACTCCTTCCCCCAGCCCCACCTCCTAAAGGCTGTGCTATCTCCCAGGAGTGCACATGTTGGTAATCAGGCCTCTAGGACTGCATGTATCTGTAGCACCCCCTAACTGTCAGAGGGCACCCGAGTGAGCTGGGGCTCTTGGGACTTCCTCGGGGGCCTTGTCCTGCAGATGCAGCAGTATGCCTGGTTCCAAGCCAACCACGGTCTCGTCGGAGATGAAGAATAAAGTGTGGAATGTTTCCCTCAAGAGTTTCATCTTAAAAGGATTGCTGAAGAAGTTCAAAGGTATGGGCCGTGGGTGTGGGCTGGGCCATGCAGTGTTGAGGGGAGGGGGCGTGCTCCCGGTAGGCCCATGGGACCTAAAGGTGTGTCTTTCCTGAACTGAGAAGAGGAGTCAGGAGTTGGGGCATACCGAAGCCAGATTGTTCTGGGAAGGCACTGATGACAGTGCCCTCTGGGTTCCCCGGGGCATCCTGCTTTCCACGGGGACAGACAGATTAGAAGAGTACGGGGGCAGGAAGAAGGCTGAGGGGGGAGATGTCAGGTCAGACCGGTTCTAGATAATAGAGGGAGAAAGGGAAGTGGTGGAGCTAGCACACTTGGGGGTCCCTTCTCCTCCTCTTCCCGTCTTGGTCTGTACTTGCAAATCTTGGCCTCCAGAGAAGCTGGAGTCAGGTGGGCTCTATTGTGTGGGGAGAAGAGGTTTCCTGGCCGGGCCGGGCAGTCTCCCACACTGTGTACATTCGCTCTGCTTTGTTTCTCTGTAGAGGATCTCCGGGGAGAGCTGGAGAAAGAGGAGAAAGGTATGGTTGACCGTTGTGACTGGCCAGGTAGGGAACCTGCTCCCTCCCTGCCAGAGGCTGTCTCTCTGGGCTTCACAAATCCCTGTCTGCCCATCCACCTCAGTGCCTATCACTCTGGTTACTGTTCTCTTGCTATGAAGAGACACTAGGACCAATGCAACTCTTGTAAAGGAAAACATTTCACTGGGGCTTGCTTACTGTGTCAGAGGGAAGTTCGTGATCAGCATGGCTGAAAATGGACAGGCATGGTGCTGTAACACTAGCCGAGAGTTTTACATCTCCATCTGCAGGCAGCAGCCAGAAAGAGAGAAAGAGAAAGACAGAGAGAGACAGACAGACAGACTGACTGACTCTCGGCCTGGCTTGGGCTACACATGTCTTCCAACAAGGCCACACCTCCTAATTCTTCCCAAATAGTCCCACTCCCTGATGACTAAGCATTCAAACATATGAGCCTATGGTTGCCATTCTCATTCAAATCACCACAAAGGGTATGGAATAAATCCTATAATAGTGTTTACAACTTAGTGCGTTTTGTAGCTTTTTATTTATTTAAATTAAATTAAATTAATTAATTAATTTTTGGGTTTTTCAAGACAGGGTTTCTCTGTGTAGTTTTGCGCCTTTCCTGGAACTCGCTCTGTAAACCAGGCTGGCCTCGAACTCACAGAGATCCTCCTGCCTCTCAGAGATCCCGAGTGCAGCATTTTATTTTGGACCTTTTCTTTTTTTTTCTTTTTTTTTTTTGGTTTTTCGAGACAGGGTTTCTCTGCGAAGCTTTGCGCCTTTCCTGGAACTCACTTGGTAGCCCAGGCTGGCCTCGAACTCACAGAGATCCGCCTGGCTCTGCCTCCCGAGTGCTGGGATTAAAGGCGTGCGCCACCACCGCCCGGCTTATTTTGAACCTTTTCAAACATAACTTAAAAGGAGAGAGAAGAGCATAAGACATGCCGCACATGTTCACATCATATATCTTCAGTTGCCAATTGGTGAACATTTTTTTTTTTTACAGACATTGTGTTCAATTTTTTTGTTTGTTCATTTTGTTTTTTCAAGACAGGGTTTTTTTTTGTGTGTGTAGCTTTGGCAGTCCTAGAACTCGCTCTGTAGATCAGGCTGGCCTCAAATTCACAGAGATCTGCTTGCCTCTGCTTCTCAAGTGCTGGGATTAAAGGTGTGCACCACCACTACCACATATAACTGGCTAGATGTGCAGTTTTATAACAAAACAAGATACTGTATTTCCACAAATCTCTCAGATTATACTACCTCTAAAGAGACAGAATTTTTCTTTTTCATCTTTTTCTGGTTTTTCGAAAGGGGGTTTCTCTGTAGCTTTGGAGCCTGTCCTGGACTAGCTCTGTAGACCATGGCCTCGAACTCACAGAGATCAGCCTGCCTCTGCCTCCCAAGTCGTGCGCCCAGCATCTTTTTTTTTTTTTTTTTTTTTTTTGTCTATTTTAAAGACAGGGTCTCACTGTATAGCTCTGACTGGCCTGGAACTGATTGCAGACCAGACTTGCTCCCAGCTCACAGAGCTCTGCCCCACACTCCCTCCCAAATGCTGAGAATATAGGGTGGACCTTCATATCAGGCAAGAGACGGACTCCTAAAAAACAGAACCATCATACCTAGAAAAAAAAATGATGATTCTTTCTTGTGTCTAATTTTCAAATTTCCCCAATTGTCTTTGTTTTGAGACAAGGCTCTTGTAGCTCCCACTGGCCTCAGGCTGGCGATATGACTGAAGATGGCCTCGAACTCCTGATTCTTCTGCCTCCACCTCCGAAGCTCAGGCTTTCTCTCCTACCCCGCTTCACAATTATCTTTGAAATCAGATTTATTGACCTGCTCAGATTGAGATCCAAACCAGGCCCACTGTATTTCTTAGGTTTTATGAGTTTATTAAAAATTTTAATACGTGTTTGTTAAAAAAGAAAGGAAGGAGGAAAGTTAAATCGCTGATGTGGAGGGATGGTTGACGGGCATTGGCTTTCCCTCAAGGGAGGGAAGACCAGGTGACAAGAAGGGACTGCTGTGCCCCGGGTGCCGAGGCTGTGAAAGTGACGCGTTTTGGAGATGTCTTTCTCTTTCTCTATCCTCAGTGGAACTCACTTTGGACCCGGACACAGCCAACCCCCGCCTCATCTTGTCCCTGGATCTAAAGAGCGTGCGCCTAGGACAGCGTGCCCAGGACTTGCCTAACTATCCGCGCCGCTTTGATACCAACACCCGCGTTCTGGCGTCCTGTGGCTTCTCCTCGGGGCGACATCACTGGGAGGTGGAAGTGGGCTCCAAGGATGGCTGGGCCTTCGGTGTGGCCCGCGAGAGCGTGCGTCGCAAGGGTCTCACGCCCTTTACCCCCGAGGAGGGCGTCTGGGCCATGCAACTCAACAATGGGCAGTACTGGGCTGTGACCAGCCCTGAGAGGACGCCCCTCAACTGTGGCCAGCTCTTGCGGGTGAGGGTGGCGCTGGACCTGGAGGTGGGGGCGGTGTCCTTCTACGCAGTGGAGGACATGCGCCACCTCTACACCTTCCGCGTCAACTTCCAGGAGCGGGTGTTCCCCCTTTTCTCCGTTTGCTCCACCGGCACCTACCTGCGAATCTGGCCTTGAAGAGCTGTCTGGCTTCCTAGGAGGGGACCGGGCAGCCGCGGAGGGCTAGGACAGAGCTACTGCATCTTGGACCTTTCCTCCACACCCCTAACCCGGGCTGCCCTAGCGGGCTATCACAGAGCACACAACCGAGGTGCTGAAAACCGAGGAAAGAGGTGCTGTGGGTAACGAACTGCACAGGGAAGAGATAGATGCCTTGGACCCTCAGCGGCCGCTCCCCTTGGTGCCTGCCCCCTCCCTGTAATGTTCCTGCAAATTGTATCTGAACTATGGAGAGGTGGTCGCCCACTTAGGACAAAAGCCCAGCTCTTAACAAGGATGCTTCTAAACCACACGAGCTTACCATCTTGATTTAAAAGGGTCCCTGTGAGCCCAGAACAGTGTCAAAGGCTGGTACCCTCGCAAAGGGTGTGGTTTGGCCCTGGAGCCATCCGGTTATTACTTTACATTTGTGGCAGCTGCAGGCTCGGCCTAGAGAGGTCATCCAGCCCTCCGGATCCAGCTGGCCAGGCTAGGTTGTTTATTTAGGGAGAGGAACATTGTAGCTCCCGGCTGAGGAGCCGGTCTAACCAGATATGGAAGGAAACTCTTGACCTACAGGAGAGACCCGGCATACACACACACACACACACACACACACACACACACACACACGTGCATTGCACTTCTCCAGCACTCCTTAGCCTGATACGATGATATCCTTGACCACAGTGACTGGCAACATGTCTGGTCACAGGTGCCTTAAGCCTCACATTTTCCACCAGCATACAGTCTCCTTTGGGTAAGGAGATCAAAGATTCTGGAACTGTGAAACACAGGTTGATGTTTAGGGGTTTACAGATGCAACCTGCACCAATGTAGAGATGTATACAGCATAAACACAGTCCTGACAAACCCTTTCTGGAACTTACTAACTCTATGCAAAAAGCAGAGCATCCTGGTGATGGGTTGCTGCCTGTCTGCCCCGGAGGGGGTTGAACGAGGACGACCCTCCTTATCCTCTTGGCTGGCTATTGTTCCATGGCTTCCACAAAGCCGGGCTTCTGGAAGGGCCGCAGTGAGCTGTTTCTTGCTTAGTGCTCCCCTGGGAAGGGGCAGAAGGGGCGGAAATACAGGTTTTGAGCACAATTCTCGGGGTGCTGGCTAGACTCATTCTTGACTCCTTCATTGGACGGCAGGAGGAGGATATGTCTGAGCAATGGTTTCTGCTAGAAGGATCCCGAGTGTCATGTATTTGAGGTGTGTGAGCTTGTGTGCTTGTATCTCAGCTTTGGGATGAGGGGAATGAGTGTTTCAGATGTTATGCACGGATCTCAGGGATGCCCCCCCCCCCAAAGACCACCATGGAGACCGAATCCCATATGTAAAAGCAAAGAGCCTTTATTTTCAAGCTCCCAGATTGGTCTCTTCTATCTGTCTGATGCAGCAGTGAGAGCAGAGAGCCCTGAGCCCAGGCGGGGTAGAGTTTTTATCATAGCAGAGGTTGGGGTGAGGGGATTTCCAGCTTTCAGGACCCTGATTGGCTGATATTTGTCTAGGGGTATCTGTAAAACAGAAATAGGTGTATGCTAGACTCTGGGACATCTGGCCACCTTATCTAAGGGTTGGAATGTTTGGGATGTCAGGTACTTCTCCTTAGATGTAGGCCCCCCCTGGGTGGGATCAGCTTATGGCTTTTCCTGGGTCTGGGTGCTGCCTGCCAGTAAGCCTGTCACAGAAGCTATGCCTGGGCCTCTAAGTCTGTCATGGCAGCTGTGTGGTCAAGCTATTTTGGGGCTCCTCCACATTGGAGAGGGCATTTATGAGTAGCTATATAGGGGTTAGCTGTTGCAAACAGACTTCCACACAAAAACATAGCTTCCCACTTACTGTGAAATCACGAGGACCAGAGTTTGGATCCCAGCACTCATGTAACAGGCGGTGTGCTCTGTAAATACCTAGGTCTCCAGCTTCAAGGGATATTATGACGGTCTCTTTCGGTCTCTGTATGCACACCCCAGAACCAGTGCACACACATGTGTATATACATTCACACAGACATATACACGTAAACACATACACACATGATTTCATTTCAAAGGGAATGAGAGTTCATTCTGTGTAAGGGTGTGACAGCCAGCCCTAACCAGATGGCACTGTGGTATTGCCTGCTCTATCCTAGTCACCTAGTCACACTTCCCCCAGAGTGCTCAGGCCTGTGTAATAATTTCACATACGCCCCTGTGATGGCTAAAGAAACTTAATATAGTACCAGGCACCCCTTAAGGGCCTCTGACATTTACCCTGGAATGCCTGTGAGAGCCTAGTGGCCTGCAGGTGAGATAAGAACAGGATAATGATGTTCCTGCTTTCTGCTTTTGGAAACTCACTTAGCGCTGTGGGACTGGGATGAAGTGGTTTTTTTTATTGCTATACAACGGGAGAGAGAAACAGCGGGGAAGTCAAGAGGTTTCTTGTCCAGCTCCGGATTCCGTAGAAATTGTGATGTACACCTCTGAGATCATCTTTATAAAACCTCTCTTTAGCTCTCTTCTGCATGGAGTGTGGTTTGCCTCTAAGGCGGCTGTCTTTCTGCTAGCAGTAAGAACAAACTCGTTTAATCTAAATTGAGTCTAAGTCTTGGTTCTTTCCCTGTGGATTTGAATGCCACAACACTGGAGTCAAGTATGAGTGACTATGTCCTGGGGACAGATTTAGATAACTCCAAATACCGTGGTTCAAACCTTTTTAAAAAATTTTTACATTTTTTTATTTTAAGATGAGGTCTCTTTCTGTATCCTTGACTAGCCTGGAACTCTCTCTGTAAACTAGACTGGCCTTGGACTCACAGAGATACTCCTGCCTCTGTAGCTGTGGGATTAAAGATGTGTGCCAGCCATACTCAGCTTGTATGGCTTTTTGATGATCATAATTTCCTTTGCATCATTCAATAACTGTGTTTAGAATAACACAGTTTTACATGTCACAGGAACTGGGATGTTGGGTGTAGGTATACCATGTACGTGTGAGGCCAGGACTAGGGATTGTGGGTAGCTGCTGTCTGTATACACGATTGTGTCTGTCAGGGAATGGTATTTGTAGCATGATTATAGATCTCTGTATAATGGCCCTAATGGGACAACAGTTACTATGACAATTATTTGGCTACAGGACAACTTGGTGACTTGGCTGCACAAGCTCATGTAAGGCTTTCCTCTTGGGTATCACAAGACCTCTAACGTTGTTGGGTCTCTGAGAATAAATAACTGGCCCTAAGACATCTTTCTTACTCCACCCATTAGTCCTAGACCCCAGAAACCCAGGATTCTACATCTCATCTTCACAGAATTCTCCGCAGTCAAATGAAGGGCACCCGGGGACTGCCTCTGACCGGTACAACAACCCAAGTCATCTCGTTTGAGGGCCAGGGCAGGCTAGCCACCAGGGCGAGGGTGATGGACTACAGCCACTGCTTTTAATTTCTTCTCAGATTATGACTCCTGTCTTCCTCTACATGCTCATCCTCTCTGTCTTCCCTCTCAGTGGGCTCTTAGGGGCCCTGACAAACTCGTTCATGGCTGGCTTTAAGATGTACCTTAAGGTTGGTCGTCCTTTTCAGATTTGCGTGTAAGTATGGTGGGATCAGGGGACTCTTAAGTCTCTCCGGTGATCTCCGCTCAGCACCTCGGAAGAGCCTGACCGTGTGATTCCCTCCCAGCTGTCACTACCCAGCCCCTTTCAGGTACCTCCTAATATCACCAACTTTGTAGCCTGCAGGACAGTTTCATCGACCCCCTCCCCACTGCATTACCAGCCCTTTGACCCTTGGCTCCAGTCCTTGGTCACAAGCCCGGTCCAGGGCACTCCTCACAGCCCCGTTCGGCCCGCAGGCACGACACGAACCTGTTCTTCAAGAGGCTATGTCCGAAGACTCCTGATTTATCTCTCCTTGTGGCAGTGCAGTCGTGTCTGCTGCAGCTATTCGATTGAAAGACAAAGGATTCTATTTTATCATTCTTTAACCCGGCGTTACATTCTGCGGCTGCGCGATGATGGCGATGCTATTAACTGCTCGTGCGCAGAAGCCGGTTGCACGGTTGGCTCCATAGCTCAGGGGTTAGAGCACTGGTCTTGTAAACCAGGGGTCGCGAGTT